>NC_134401.1:85993755-86295916 GCF_050003625.1 Haematobia irritans | reverse complement strand
CTGAACGAACTAAATTTGTCTCTTCGGGGGACGTAACATATACAAATATTTTTAATTTGGGCAATATAATCCAAGCATTTGTGGAAAAAATAAATTTATGGAAAAGTTTAATTACAAATTACAAATTGAAATGTTTTCATACACGAATGATTTTGTTACTGAAAATGATTTGGATTGCAATTTTATCAAGACGACTATAATTGATCATTTGGAATCTTTGGAAGAACAATTCAAGAAATATTTTCAGCAAGATTTTGATTGGGTGCAAAAACCACTCAATGAATCAATTCAGGACATTACACATATTCCATTAAAAGCTCAAGAAGAATTCGAGGAACTTTCGAGCGATACAAATTTAAAGCTAGAATTTGCTCAAACAAACTTAAATACTTTGTAAAAATTAAAATTAATTCAAAATTCAGAAGCAAAAACAAAAAAGTATATAATTAATGAGATGGGTGTGCTTGCATTAATTTACAGTGTAGATCCAATCTCGGGATTATTTCAGATAGCGCAGGTATCAGGGCTGTTTCAACATCAGTAAGGTAAGAACGATTTTTTGATTTAGCGTTGAAAACGCTGATTCGCACAAGTATGTGATAGCAAATGGCAGTAGCATTTGATCGCTAAGTCGGGGAGTATTGGAAATTCGCCTTTAACCTTGATATATATATATATATATTTATATATATATATATATATATATATTATATATATATATATATATATATATATATATATATATATATATATATATATATATATATATATATATATATATATATATATATATATATATATATATATATATATATATATATATATATATATATATATTTATATATATATATATATATATATATATATATATATATATATATATATATATATATATATATATATATATATATATATATATATATATATATATATATATATATATATATATATATATATATATATATATATATATATATATATATATATATATATATATATATATATATATATATATATATATATATATATATATATATATATATATAAAGGGTGATTTGTTAAGAGCTTGATAACTTTAAAAAAAAAAAAAACGCATAAAATTTGCAAAATCTCATAGGTTCTTTATTTGAAACGTTAGATTGGTCCATGACATTTACTTTTTGAAGATAATTTCATTTAAATGTTGACCGCGGCTGCGTCTTAGGTGGTCCATTCGGAAAGTCCAATTTTGGGCAACTTTTTCGAGCATTTCGGCCGGAATAGCCCGAATTTCTTCGGAAATGTTGTCTTCCAAAGCTGGAATAGTTGCTGGCTTATTTCTGTAGACTTTAGACTTGACGTAGCCCCACAAAAAATAGTCTAAAGGCGTCAAATCGCATGATCTTGGTGGCCAACTTACCGGTCCATTTCTTGAGATGAATTGTTCTCCGAAGTTTTCCCTCAAAATGGCCATAGAATCGCGAGCTGTGTGGCATGTAGCGCCATCTTGTTGAAACCACATGTCAACCAAGTTCAGTTCTTCCATTTTTGGCAACAAAAAGTTTGTTAGCATCGAACGATAGCGATCGCCATTCACCGTAACGTTGCGTCCAACAGCATCTTTGAAAAAATACGGCCCAATGATTCCACCAGCGTACAAACCACACCAAACAGTGCATTTTTCGGGATGCATGGGCAGTTCTTGAACGGCTTCTGGTTGCTCTTCACTCCAAATGCGGCAATTTTGCTTATTTACGTAGCCATTCAACCAGAAATGAGCCTCATCGCTGAACAAAATTTGTCGATAAAAAAGCGGATTTTCTGCCACTGATTTTGGTAATAAAATTCAATGATTTGCAAGCGTTGCTCGTTAGTAAGTCTATTCATGATGAAATGTCAAAGCATACTGAGCATCTTTCTCTTTGACACCATGTCTGAAATCCCACGTGATCTGTCAAATACTAATGCATGAAAATCCTAACCTCAAAAGAATCACCCTTTATATATATATATATATATATATATATATATATATATATATATATATATATATATATATATATATATATATATATATATATATATATATATATATATATATATATATATATATATATATATAGGTGCATTTAATTCTCCTTCTAGAATGTTGGAATGGAATGAAACGTTTATCGGATCAAAAGATTTTTGGCTCGGACTTAATTTTGCTACTAAGTCCACTTCTTCTGATTTCTTTTCGATTTCATGTCCTTAATTTTTTTCCTTATTCCTAATAGGTCTTTAAATTGTTTGACTTTTTGTATCTTGACAAAAAAGCAAAACAAAGTGTTCAAAAATAGATGTTTTTTAATACTTTTTTTAAAGGTGTCTTTTAATTGAAACAAGGCATAATTTCCACTTGAAGTCGAGTCTGAATTTGGAAATTTAAGTCGTCTTTAGGACGTTTTATACAAAAAAATTTAAAACTAAAAAAAGTTTCCGAAAAGAAAGATACAAAATCCTCAAAATAAGTTTTAGATTATATTTGAAACCTTTTATCGTCAATCCAATGATTCAATATTTCAGTAAATGTAGGATCATTTCTTTACATTTTCTTTACTTTAAGGAAAATTTTCGTAATTCAATGACTATCGCTTTTAACGGAGGATCGTAAATTTCGTATCCTAAACTTAATGAAAAACTTTGATAAAGCAAATCTTTGCTGAACCTTTCTTAATTAAACTTTATCTTAATTAAAAATACTTATTTGAAAGGAATTTATCCTTAAGTTGCATGTCCTAAAATTTCGGTAATCCCTTCCAATCGTGTGCCACATCCATGTGGAATCTTGGACACGCATTTCCAGTCATCTACAACAAGGGTGTTATAACAGAATCCAGAATGATGTCTGCTTAAAGTAGCATTGAACCCTTCAAATCCCCCCTACATATTTAATTACCTCAGAGGAAATGATCTTTTTCTAAAACAAAATGCACAATTTCGATTTGATTTTTTTTTTTTTTTTATTATTGTAAATGCTTTTTTCAAAAAATACATAAAACACTTTTCAAAAATTACAAATATTCATTGAGGAAAAAGAATTGTTGTCCATCTTCCAGAGATTTCACATAGGGTGCTATTCTAATAGTGGGGCAGATAAAATAGGGTGCTATATGTAAAATGTAAAGCTGCTAATACATTTAATATCATCTAAAATGACTAAGGCTCTATTTAATGTACACGCGTCGCTATTGTAATAAACTAAAGTTAAACGATCGTATTCATAATGATTTAAATTTCTTTTCAGTAAATAATTCGAAATGCTAAATGATTTGAATTTGATTGTATATATCTTATTTTTCGTCGCTTATATAGAGCAGCCTAAGGCTACAGTCAGAAAATCTTCAAAGCCTATTGTTATTGTTCCATTTTGTTGAGTATCACGGACACGGAATGCTTCAGTGAAACGTTGTATTTGTACACAAAGTACAATAAATTGATCAACGGAGACTTCCTTTTGACCTTGTGGGTCGCTCTTCTTAATTAGGAAATTAATGAATTCAGGAGAGAAACGGAATCCCATTTGTGTAAGAGCTATGTAGAATAAGGACAAAAATGGAAAATTAATGAATGGGTACGATAATATTAAAAAATATGTTACCTTGATGCAATTCACTTTCATCTATATGTCCTGAATTGTCGCGATCGTATGTTTTAAAAACAGTTAGCCATTGGTTAATATAATTAAACAATTTTTCAAATTCATATGTATCAATTGTTCCACTGGCGTCATTGTCAAACATACCTAAAAAAAGAAACCAAAAATATTATATCACCTAAAAAGTACTTTATTATATGCATGCATAAGATATACGACACTGCAGAATGTCTACTCTTAAACTTTCTTTGATACAAAAAAAAAAATAACACTTATAACGTTCGCCCGGAGATTCAAGATTTATTTAGTTAAATTGCCTTTCCAACTTTCTCAACAGAATGGGCAACATCACCCGTTGGCTCCTAATCGTCGGTAACGTAATCAAAAATAAATCTTGATTTATAAGAAATCAGATCAAGTCTATCATCTTAATGCAGATGCCACAGGGTAAACAATAAGAATTGTTTCTGATATATACTGATCGCATAGTCGGTCTGACAATGGAGGTAAATAGAATGATCTCTCATTTCGCCCAGCACTTTATGAATCCCACAAAACTAAAGGCCTTGTTAACCAATGTAGTAATGCGATTATTAAAACTCAGGTAAAATTCATTGCCTCAGATTCAAGTCCACCAAATTAATCTTACGCCAAAACCATGTAGGTCATCTTGCAGGACGACTCTTCAGATGAGAAGAAAATCTTCATAGCATGCGCATTCAATAGACTATCCTCAGGCACAACCAATGGGACGCTGAAACACCTCGAATATACCTCTCAATATTGATAACATGATCCTATCCAATTTATATAATAATCGCTTATTACGAACTCTAAAATTAGTATAAATGGCATCTGTTTGATTACCCAACACAAACTGACGACTAACATGTGAAATACCACTAGATTCGTAGTAGTCGATAGACCCTTTAATGCAATATCGAAAAAAGTATAGGATAAAATATCTTTAATTATCTTCCGAAAATCTTCAGGATATTATACAATTTTCCTATTCCTCTATAATCGCTATAAACCTACACTACACGCTTCATATGAACCACCACAAAGACGTCTGCAAAGCAAAACGCCATAACTATTTTCCACTACCTTCGTATTCCCGAGGGCCTAGCCGACGAACCACTGTAATGTGAAACGCCGGTCGGACTCGGCTATTAAGAACAGGCCTCATGTCATTGAGCTGAAAATGGATCAAAAAAACTCTAAATATTTTTATTTTCAATTTTCCATTTAATGAGCCAAAATGTTCAAATGTTATACATATGAGGATAAATTATTTTATTTTATTTTTTTAGGACAAATTTTCCCTAACAACCAAAATATTTAAAATGAGATAGTCTTTAAATTTCGGTAAATTTTTGATAAAAGTTTTATGGTAATTGACATGTACTCTGAATTCTTCATATAAATTTTACTTCCTTAACTAATACGGTTGTAAAAGGGCTTATTCTATATTCTAATTACACTCATAGAGTTGCTCTATAATTTTGCTATCCATAGTATTTACACCCAATGATAACGTCATTAATTGAATAAATACCGTGCGTATGTATGAAGAGCCAATCATGACGTCACATTCGTCATTAAAATACCTTTCTAACTACACCGCCATTATCATATCAACACTCTATTGGACCATAAACATTTAATACACTTACTAATCATCAATTTGCAAGCCGTTTCGGAAAAGCTCTGCCCTTTTCCATTGGCGAGGGCCGCTTTTAATTCATCGCAGTTTATTTTTCCAGACCTGTCTCTGTCCACCATATTAAACCACTGTTGAGCTTCCGGAGAAATCTGGGCATTTTGTGGCGGATATGCTCCCGGAGGAGCTGAATATCCTTGACCATACGGATTGTATTCACCCTGAAAAGGAATATTAGATTAAATTGTTAGAAATTGCTAGTAGAACAACTTACACCATACGACATCTTTACTATTGTTCCTTCTACTTATGAATGAAAACAATACGTTTTCGCTCTTGTATTCCTTATCAACAAATAGCCTAATTTGTTTTGGAGTGCAAAAATTACTTAAAAACAATAGAGATTACTACACAAATTAATAAATACCACCTGACGACACAAATTATTAACAGTGTTGTAAAGAACAAACATCTATTTTATGTCCAACCAGGGCTGCCAATAAAATTTCAAGGAAAAATCGTCACTTTTTCGATAAAAATCGTCATAATCGGCGCTTGCATTTTAAAAATCGGCAATATAAATAATATTAAAATTAAACATCTTTTTTGGGTAAACACAAAACAAAAGTATTTATTTCATATACAAAACAGAAAGCTAATTTACACAACTATGCATTTCAATAAAAAAAATATATAAAGCAATCAGTTTTGTATACAAATAACATTACCATAAAAATCATTTTCTGGTTAAACAAAAATATTTCGTAATTTTTGTATAAAAAATCAATTTTTCTAAAATATTGTTATTAATGGAGTAAGATTTTTATTTAAAAATTAAATATTTTGAAACTAAAGAAAACGTCTCGTATTTTCCAAAACAGGTGCTTTTTTATGGTGTTTCCGATAGATATGTCTACCCTGCCAGCATTTCAAAGTTCCATTTCATCCTCATCGCTACCACAGACTCGTAAATGTCACCACAACCATCGCGAACTGTGATGGGGGAAGCATATCAAAAAGTACAAAATGTACATGAAAGTATTTTTCCATCACTACTGTTAGAAGAGCCATTTTATTTTTTGTGAAACGCCAAGCGCAACCAGCTTGTTATATTTTATTTAAATAAAAACGAAAATAAAGTTCTGAAAACATAGATATTACGCTTAAAGGCCGGTACTCTGTTCGGTTTTCGCGTTGAAACTCCATACAAAATCAAAAAATGCGAAATTTTTTGCGAAATTTTTTTTTTTCCATTTGTGATACTTTGTTTTTTCGTGTTGAAAAACTGACGTTTATAGCACGGCGCCATTTGCAATGTGAATTAAGAAATAATTTATTTATTAAAAACTATTTGTGCGGGTTTATAAATCAAACGCGGACCATATTTTTGTTCCGAAACTATACAAAGGATCAAAGGAATAGCAGATCAATTGCCCAAGGAAAAATAAAATGTTATTTTGTAAAAACAAGCAACAACCACCAACTTAATCCAATATCGCTCCCTGTAAAATAGCGCTCCAAGCTACCTAAAAAAACGCCGCTTTCTATGTGCGAAATAATGGTTTCCATAAAAATTTTTCGCAAGAATGAACATAGTACCGGCCTTAAAATTGTGAAAGGTATATGGTGAACAATTTTCGACTTTCCAAATAGAATAAAGTGATAGTTTTTCAAAAGTGATAGTCTCCATCGAAAATAAACAAACTGGCTGATAGACGCTGCAATATGTAACTTTCTACTTAAAACTCAACATCTTTCTTTTATTAATGCAAAAAATTATGTTAAATGTGATGAGATAAACCGAAAAATGTTATATTTATAAGAAATTATAAATGTTTAATCAAATCAATAAACATCTACACAATCGTGTTTTACGTGACCACAATGATTCTTCTACAATTACTTTAAAATGCACTTTTTCTGATAGTTTGCAGGGGTTCTTATTGGCGCCCTTCGAAATTGATCTAAATAGGCACCTAATAATTGCACTGATGAGAAACTTTTTCGTAGTAAAGGTAGGTACTATGTTCGGTTTCCGAAGCGAAATCCCATACAAAACCAAAAATGCGAAAAACTACCGAAATATTTTTTCATTTGTGGTACTTTGTTTTTTTCGAGTTGAAAAACTGACATAAAGTGCATAGTCCCTAATTAGGTCGGCTTTAAATCCTTCCATATGTTGAGATTAGTTAGTTTCAAAACATGGCGCCATTTGTAATGTGAATTAAGAAATAATTGATTTATTCAAATGATTTGTGTTAAATTAGAATACAAAAGTGGTTCGCGTTGTTATTTAAAAATGCAATTAGATTGACGAAATAAAAATAACGGAGTGCTATATGTATATAACATATCCCTGCCAACATTTTTCGAATTTGGGGGCGCTTCTGAGAATCCCCACTACGTCGAAAACAGTCGTATACGATATCCAAAACTCCTCGGAAAAGCGCCGTCACTATTGAGAAGTTGTACCACGCCAAGTTACTACAAAAAAGTATCGCATGAGTGCAATTATTAGGTGCGCTTCTGGATACATTTAGAAGGACGCCAATAAGAGCCCCTTCAAACAATCGGAGAAAGTGCATTTTAAGATAGTTGTAAAAGAATCATTGTGGTCAAGTAAAACACAATGTTTATTAATTTTATTATACATTTATAAATTCTCATAAATACAACATTTATATGACTATCACATCACATTTAACTTATTTTTATGCATTAATAAAAGATTGATGTTGAGTTACAAGTTGCAAGTTACATGTTGTCTATCAGCCAGTGCTTTTATTCCCAATGGAGGCAGCGTGTCTGGAAAAATATTTGAAAAACGGTCACTTTATTCCATTTGGAAATTCAAAAATTGTTCACCAATATACCTTTCACAATTTTAAGCGAAATAACTATGTCTTCAGCACTTCATTATCGTTTTTATTTAAATAACTTATAAGAAGCTAGTTGTGTTTGGTGTTTCACAAAATATAAAATGGCTCTTGTAACAATAGTGATGGCAAAATACTTTCAGGCGAATAGTGATGGCAAAATACTATCACAGTTGGCGATTGTTGCAGTGTCACTTACGAGTCTGCGGTAGCGATGAGGATGAAATGGAACTTTGAAATGCTGGCAGGGATATAACAGCATCTGGTTCTGTAGCCGTTTCTGCCACAGTAGCATCTGCCCTCACATCCCTGACACCCACAATTGCAGCCACTACATCAGCTACAGTGAACAACTCCAACATAGCACCCTCAACACCTGCCACGACCACAGTGGCTGTGACCGCAAATATTGTATTGCAACAACCAAATACAACGGCCGCCCAAGTAGTGAGTGGTCCCATTGGGGTGGCAGCAAATACTACTCCAACATTAGCCACTATTACTAATTCTTCAAATGCAATATCGACTGTTGCTGCCGTTAGTAATACAAATGCAATACTAATGCAATGGTGGTTTCACAATCATCCACAATAGTATCACCAGCAGCTGGATCGAATGTTGTTGTTCCCACCACTACAATGGCTTTAGCAGGAGCTACCGTGGGACTTAAGTCTGGTCCAGATATTACAATGACATTGAACCGTATAAATACGGCAGAGAATGAAGTTGATGTGGAGGAATGTTTACCAGGTGATGTTGTTAAATTGGATTTTGCTGGCGAAGAAGTGGCCGGGTGAAATTTTACCCCTAAGGAATGTCTTCTAGGAGTTTCCAATCGGCGACCGGTGCCCGTTGGAAACTCCGCCTATTACAACAGTACCATCATCGCTTCAGCCATCAGCAACAATAGCATTCCATCAGCGTCATATTGTAGAGATACAACCAGGCCACCATTTATCATCATCCCCTGCTAATTTAGAATTGACTAATGTTATGCTACATAATGTTTGCACAGAACACGAAGAAGTAGAAGAAGCTAATTGTCATAATACTGCAGATGTAATCGATGAAGATTTCTTTTTTAAAATATGCTTAAAAACGATTTCGTCTTATCTCTGTAAACCCAGTGCTTCTACATTCAACACCCATTTTTTACAAAGAAATGAATTGTATTTTTTTTTTATTATTTTACCGCTCCTCGTAATTGCTCCCTTTTCTATTTGTTAAGCGAGCTCGTTTTTTGTGTGTAAGAGGCGTAAATGAATGAGAACTGAACAAAAGAAATGTTAATGCAATTTTAATTTTTAATGGAAACAACATGAAAGCTAAATATGAGAAATGATAATTAAAAATTTTTAAATATAACAATATTAATGAAAGAAAGCTGATAATCCAGAAAAGAAAACATTGTGTTCTAGGGTCTTTAATTAGTGTATAAATGTACAAATTAATAAAAAATCATAATAAAATTATAATCGAACTTGTTTTATTTTTATATACCGGGGTATAAGTAATTGGGTGGTCTTATACGTTTTATACTTTTTAATATAAAATTAGTAAATTTTTCTGAACAAAGTTATATCCAAAATAAATGTTTATAGCAAATAATTAAATAATTTTTATTTAAATAGCAAAATAATTTTCTTGTATTCATCATTTGTCCAAAATGATTGCGATAGGCTGGAATGAAACGATTTAATTTCGTTGTGGCTTTTAAATTTCAGTTACCGGCATTCTTGCATTTTATCAATTCAAAACACTGGTTGAATTTCATAACGTGACTGAAATAGTTATTGGAACTTATACATTGGGAGAGTATAACATCCTTCAGTAAACCAGCCAATTGCTTCTCAATGTATTAATTTCAGTCAACGAAGAGTCTGGTATAGAACACTAACATCCCTTTGTGACGAAATATAAGTCGGGAACAGTGACTTTGGCTTAGGGACTACCCTTGAACTTGAGTTATGTGCTTAAGTTGGTTGTTCCCCCCGATGTAACAACATTGGCAAATGAAATGGCGTTATTATCCTTTGTGGGAACCGTGGTGGTGACCACTGGATTTGAAATTGCTAGTGAGGCGGCAACAGCATGGTATTGCAATGCGATTGTGTAGATATTGTGGACACCAACGAATTAAGTTTGTTGATGAATGAGTCCATTGCTGCGCATGATGTAAAAGTTAGCATAACACCGGAATTATATGTTTTTTTGATGTGCGTTACAAATTGACGGTATCCATTTGGAAAAGCTGAAGAAGACAATGTACCACATGTTGTAAAAGCTGTTGCAGAATGTGGTAAGACACCAGGAGTAGAGCGGCTGGAGCTTTATTCTTAACAATTATTAGTGTCCAGTGCTGTATGAGATTTTTTTGCAAAACAATCCAAAAACTGGTAGAAAAACACTTTTCAAAACAATTATCATGAATGCGTGTATGTAAACAATCAGCTGCTGCGTATGTATAAGTAAAAATAGTATGACATTTGGCGATGTTGTCAATTAAATTGCGGAGAAATAAACGCGGAATAGCTCCAAAATAGCTGTTTTCTTCGTTCGAAATGTATTGTCAACACTCTCATTTTTCAACGCGAAAGAATGGTTAATGCGCTTTACAGACTATCAGTTATTCCGGACGACAGTGCTCGTGTCGAACATATCCCATATATTGTGCACATTATAAGTTAAGTCCGAAGGCATAATCGATACTGCTACATGTTTATGGGATCGATAACACATTTACCGATTATTTAGTCATCGCCGACAAGTCGTATCGATCCGACACACTGTAAGATTCTTTACAAACACCGACATTCCGTCCGGAATAACTGATAATTTGTAAAGCGCATAAGTGAAGTTTTTTTCGTGCCAACAAACATAGTACCCACCTTAACTTGGCGTGGTACAACTTCTCAATAGTGACGGCGCTTTTCCGACGAGTTTTTGATGTCGTATATGATTGTTTTCGACGTAGTGGGGATTCTCAGAAGCGCCCCCAAATTCAAAAAATGTTGGCAGGGTATATGTGGTTATTTTTTATACTGTACTATAATTTTATCATAATTACTAAAAGTTTGTATTGCACATACTGAGTAAATCATTATCAATTTTGGTAGTAAAACAACTTGAGTTTTTTCATTTTAGGTTATTTTTTGAACAGAATATTCCATCCAATGAATTATTCTCCAGTATCCTCTAATTTTAATTTTTTGCTTAAAAACGTCTACGTTTGCTGTGGAGTTTGGAAGAATCATAATTATTTGTACGAATTTTGACAAAACTCGAAAAGCCAAAGTACTCCATGTTTTGTTTCCGAATTTTTCCCCAAAAATTTTCAAATTTATTTTAATATATTCAACTTTAACTCCTATATAAAACTCCCTAGACTATGTGTCTAAAGAACGTAGTTAATATCGTTAAAATCGGAATTATCCATTTTGTGAGTAAAAAAATCGTCAAAATGCCGATAAATCACCAAAATTGGCAAACCAATGTCCGACAAAATCCAAAGCGTTTCGGAGTGAGAAGGTAATGCAACCAATAAACACAAACGTGTTGGTGGCTTATCGACAATAAACGTTTTCCAAAAACATTTCAAAGTGCAACCACCAACTAAAATTTGTAAAACTTGATGTTTTTCCATATCAACAACTTCTGGATGAAAATGTCAGTTTAAATTACATCTATTATCAGATTACAATGGTTACTTTGTAAATTCCTATTCTAATGCGCCGTCCAGACAATATGTTCCCATAAACAGCTGCAGTATCGATTACGTCTTCGAACATAACATATAGTATGGCCAATATCTGTGATATGTTCGAAAGGACCACTGTCGTCCGGAAATTTATACTCTGCAAGGCGCATTATATCTGTTCTGGTTCGCAACGCACTGTACACCACACAATGCACAATCTTCACACTTCTACTGTTGAGGGCAATATTAGTTTTTTTTTTTTTTTTTTTGTAGCGAACGCGATTTTTTCTCCAATTTCTATTCTACTTGAATATTACACTACCGCTTTGAAATAAGGTTTGAACATCCCAATAAACACAGGATGAGCGTTTTTCAAATGCAACAAATTTTCAGTTTGAGGTAAAGGTCTGCACAAGCATATTTGAATTTTCAAATTTCAAAATGTTCTGCAACATGAATAGAACTTTCAAAACATAGCTATAAGCAAAACATTCAAACATCAAATAAAACAAATATCAGAACATAACCTACCCATATTTGGTTGCAAACGAACGATGTTTTGAAGGTTCTATTCGAAACCAAGCATCAAAGTTGCAAGCATTATAGAACCTGTATGCATGTTCTGAAGTGTTTGCAACATTTTGTTACGCTTGAAACATCTTCTAAAAGAGCTGAAAGCAAAAAATTAAATGCTGGGACAGTTGGTGCGTAGTCATTGAACTGTGTGTGTGTGTGTGTGCAAGGAAAATTTTGCAAGCCACGGATTCCCCGAACGTAAGTTTTTTTTCATTAAAGGCGGTACTAAGTTTACCATTTATTTTGTGATGCCATTTTCTTTCAAGCTATATTAGATTTTCCAAATAAGTTCGTAAGTTTACATTATTTTTGCAGTTTTATTTGTGGTTTTGTGAAACAGAAGCATAGTACCGCCTGTTTATATATAAAATAAATTAAATAAATTAAAATTGAAAGTCAATATAACTTATTTTCATTTTTAATCCAAAAAGTTCGACTCTAGAAATAAACAAAATTAAATCACACCAATGTGCTGTGCTGCTTGAGGTTCTGTAGAACATGCATAACCCACGCAAAACATTTATAACCCAAATAGCAACATGTTCTATGCAACATGTATTTGATATTTGTTATGCTTGCTTTGGTTTCGATTGCCTTTTGTTGTGCTTGTGTTTTCAAGCCATGCTGCCGTCGAACGATGTATTTGTTCGGTTTGTTTTGCGAAGCGCTGATGTTTTGAATGTTCTATAAAAATTCAAGCCATTTGAAATCGCTTTCAAGCATACTTGTGCAGACCTTTAGTTTGAGGGTATATATAGTTTTCAACATAAATTCAACTTGACTTGAAATAGCTCATCTTCAATACATCTTCAAATTGTTTGCGAATTGCTTCCAATTTGCCAAAATGTTGACGAAATCTTTGAAAAGGTGTTGAAGATAATATGAGAAAACTTTGACAAAACACTACCCTAAAATGCAACGAAAAAACCATGTGGTTTTCAATACTTATTTGTGCAACGAAGTTCGTGGTCAATTGCAAGAAATTAAAAAAATGGAAAATTTTAGACAAATAACCAAATAGTTTATAAAAATAGGTAAGCGAAAATAAAAAATGAAATAAAACTTTAAGGAAGTCACTAAATGTATATCTCTTTGCAGAAAACTAAAATTATGGAGTCTACGTTCTTGAAAACATTAAAAAGCTGACCAATGAAAACATGGTGGACAATTAATTGGAACTGCTTCAAATAGTTTATAATAATTGGTACGTTAGGGAGCCACCGTGGTGCAATGGTTAGTATGCCCGCCTTGCATACACAAGATCGTGGGTTCGATTCCTGCTATGACCGAACACCAAAAAGTTTTTCAGCGGTGGATTATCCCTCCTCAGTAATGCTGGTGACATTTCTGAGGGTTTCAAAGCTTCTCTAAGTAGTTTCACCACAATGTGGAACGCCGTTCGGACTCGGCTATAAAAAGGAGGTCCCTTGTCATTGAGCTTAACATGGAATCGGGCAGCACTCAGTGATAAGAGAGAAGTTCACCACTGTGGTATCACAATGGACTGAATAGTCTAAGTGAGCTTGATACATCGGGCTGCCACATAACCTAACCTAACATTGGTACGTCAATATGAAAAACTAAATCAAAACTTTAGAGAAGTCACTAAATTTAAATCTCTTTGCAGAAAACTAAAATCTTTGGATGCTACATTCTTGCAAACATTAAGAAGCTGACCAATGAAAAATGAGTGGCTTATCGACAAGAAAAAGTTTCCAGAAACATTACAAGTGCAACCAATTAAAATTGTTAAAAACAACAAATTGTTGAAATCAACAACTTCTGGATGAAAATGTGCATCACATCGTCAAATTGCCCGCATGTTAATAAATGTTAATGCTGTTTTATGACACCAAAAGAAGGAAATCGAATTATCGATGCAAAAGTGTTTACTAATAATGTTTAAGATATTTAAAGTTTTGTTTGTTTTTTTTTGTTCTTATTTGTTGATATGTTTAATAAGATTATTATTTATCAATTGGTATTGTAGTGTATTATGTAGTATAGTGTATTATTATATATTTTATTTTGATGAAAATGAATAAATTATACAAAATTCATAGAATTTTGGTTTTGACTTTCAATTTGAAGTGGGGATATCATTCATACAAATTTAGGTTGAAAAGTATTTGCAACGATGTTAATTTTGAATTTGTCTCGCATCGAAAATTGTTTGACAAATTATTGTGTAGCGATGCATTTCAATTTGAGGATAACACTTGAGATATTATTGCTAATGTGTTGAATTTCACTGTTGAGGGTAATGTCTGTTTTTTGTTGAGAACGCGATTTTCTCAACAATTTCTCAACTTAAATATTACCCTAATGCTTTGAAAAAATGTTTGAAAAATTGTTGAAATTTAGCATTTTTCAAACGTTTGTGTTTATTGAGATTTGTTTGTGTTTATTGGTTTGTTTGATTGCTTTTAACACTTAACAACATTGCTTGATTAACGCTTAACAACACTGAGTTTTGCAGAACTAGCAAACAAAAACAATCTGTGGAGTTGAACCGGCTATAAAACATGAGTAACTTTGTGAATTTAAGCATTTTTGAAAATTATCAAAAATATATTGACAATGAACAGGAAATACGAGAAGTAAGTACTTTTTTAATTAGAGAACTCCAATAACATACAATTTTCAAAATGTTTACTACAGAAAATACGTGTGGTAGTCAGAGAAATTGAACAATTAGCGAAGGAGGCCACAATCCAACTCCAAGTAATACACTGTGATTTGACAAAGAGTAAGAAGTTATAAACATTCATAGTTTGGATTTGTTTAAAATCAGATTAATTTCCTTATCAGTTGACTATGCCTGTTGCAATGCCAGGAAACAAATATCATCCTGCTCCGAAAGTTATAAAAAATTGGCCGAAATAATTCCAGTTGGACAGTATTACAGGTGAGTCACAATTGTTCGCTGTGTGTGGGACGTACATTTCAAATCTCTCTTTTATTTTAGATATTCAGATCATTGGACGTTCATTACTCAACGTTTGGTTTTTCTCATTGCGATGGTTGTTTACTTGGAAGCTGGTTTCCTTGTAACCCGTGAAACGGTTGCTGAACTTTTAGGGTGTAAGTAGTAAAAGAAAAAAAAACTCACAGGTGGAATATAAGCTTAATCACTATTTTAATGAATTGTTCATGTCTGACATTCCCATTTAATACCGAAAAGCAATATCAGGCAAATGGCATTCACGACTAATCTGCAATGTCAGCCTCCCGAATTTAATGTATTGAATCGACGTTGGGCTGTTGCTGTAGACCTTATTTTTATCGCTCCATAACACGGCCCAGAAACTTACCCCTTAAAGTTGGGTATTAAGTTCGAGTTTAACCGATAAAATCTCTAAAGTGAAAACTAAATCAGGCATAAAGGCATAAAATTATACATATTTGTTGCAAATTTTATTATAACTTGATGGGGAATAGCCCAAAGCAAATTTTCACAAAGTTTGTTTTCCTTACAGTGGATTATTAAAGAAAAGTAATCGTGAAAAATGGCGATTTTATCGGCTAAACTCGAACTTAATACCCACCTTAAAATAGAAAAAAGTTTTAATGTTTGTGAAGCATTTAGCTCGGTTTTTTAAAATTAATGTCCAATGACGACATCGGAATACCGCACCAAACAGTCACACATTGAGGCCATCCTCATGCTTCTCAACATTAACTCTTCGGTTTTCCTAGCCTCAGGACCGACAATTTGCCGTCCGGCAAGATGCTTTACAACCCAAAAGTGACTTAGGTTTATGAATTGCGACTGCAAGATTGTCACAATCTTTGAAAAGAACTTTAATAATTTCTAATTGTAAAATTTCAAAAAATAAAGTGAACCAGCAAAATACGACTTTATTTTGATTTAGCTCACTTTTATACATATGCAGTTTGTACAGAAATTCAAAAAAAAAATACCATAAAAAATCATATGAAAGTCGGTTTCAGTAACTCTATTAATAGCGTCGTATGCAGCTCTAACGAAATTTCTGCTACCCATAAGAAATGTCTAATTGACATATAAAAGAATTGTATTCCAGTATAAGAAAACCTTTTTGATTTTGATCTCTGTTTTTGTTTTTTCAGTAAAAACCAACCAAGCTGATGGGTTTCATTTGGACATTGAAGACTATCTTATGGGGATTCTACAAATGGCATCTGAGTTGTCACGATTTGCTACAAATTCCGTTACTATGGGTGACTATGACCGTCCACTAAATATATCACGATTTATGGCAGATTTAAATTCCGGTTATCGTCTGTTAAATTTAAAGAACGATGGCTTGCGTAAGCGTTTCGATGCCCTTAAATATGATGTTAAAAAAATTGAAGAAGTTGTTTACGACATCAGCATCCGTGGTCTTCGTAATAGTGTTGCAGGTGGAGAAGAAGCTGCTACCGCTGCTGCATCAGTTGGCGAAGGTGGGGCAGAACATGGAAGTCATAATACGGAAAAATAAACGTACATTTTATATAAAAAAAAAAGTTTTTATGTTTATTTTTTTCCTTTAAATATTGCTGAATTACTACTATTAATATTGTTTTTTTTTATTACAATAAATGCGCATCTCAATCGTGTCTAGTAAAGACATCAATTAAAATTTCTTTGTGTTTTAAAATAGAAATTTAATAAATATTCGTTGGCGAAGAAACGTTTCCACTTGTAGGTTATATACACAGTCTCACATAAGTTTACATACCCCTGAGTTTTTTACCTCTTAACTAAACATGTTTCTTGTTGTTGCTTATAACCCATACCAAAAGAATCTTCTTGAAAATTAACAATTACTTTGATTTTCAAATTAATTTACTAAAACGAAGGGATATATATGCATATTTTTTAAAATTTGATTATTTAATGAAAATATAAATTATTTAACCGTATGTAACAAAACACCAAAAAGTTTTTCAGGGGTGGATTATCCCACCTCAGTAATGCTGGTGACATTTCTGAGGGTTTCAAAGCTTCTCTAAGTGGTTTCACTGCAATTTGGAACGCCGTTCGGACTCGGCTATAAAAAGGAGGTCCCTTGTCATTGAGCTTAACATGGAATCGGGCAGCACTCAGTGATAAGAGAAGTTCACCAATGTGGTATCACAATGGACTGAATAGTCTAAGTGAGCCTGATACATCGGGCTGCCACCTAACCTAACCGTATGTAAATTTGTGTGAGACTGTGTATATGTATGATGTTTCGATTTAGAATGATTTACAGTGAAAAAATTCGGAGAAAAAAAGAAAAACTTGTCTCAAATTTCAAAAGTTAAGTTTTTAAGTTTTAAGTAAGTTTTTTAAGGCAGCTTTGCCCAAGAAAAAACGTAATAAGGCAATATGCTCAAGAAGCCAAAATAAATTTTAATTTGTACCCACACACGTACTATCTATTTTATATTTTCTGTCATCATTTTTTAATTTTACGGTTGTTAATTCAAAAAATCAATTGGTATTTTCAGTGCAAACGGCAAGACATTTAAGAGACACATCGAAGCAAACTTCATGTTGGCAGAGACCTCAAGTGCTTCATAATTTAATCTAAATAGTCTGCAATTTCTGCTAATCTAGCGTTTCGATTCGTTTTAAAACATTAGCAACACTAGAAAAAGCAATCTCTTGGTAAAGAGATTCATTTATCTATTCACAGATCTCTTTAATTTTCTCTTTAGTACATTAGTCTCTTAGGTCGATAAGGCAGTAGTTATACGACTATTGTATTGAGGCCAATTTGTTGTAATACTACCGCCCCCTCACACCATCATCATTACATGTCACAGTTATCATTCTCTGTTTTGGATTCGTTGCGTGTGGTTGTCAAACGCGGATGTGTTGATCGTTTGTTCGTCGTTTACTTCGTGTATATACGTTTATGGTAGAAAATATTTCAAAACAAAAAGTGTTTTTCAAAATACAAAAAGAAAAATTCTTTATCGAACAAGTGGAGTACATGTGAAAACGTATAGTCTTACCATTTTATGTATATATTTTTCATCTCCTAAACAAATATAAAAAAGTTTTAACAAAAACCTTTGCAAGTGTGTGTGTGTGTTTGAGTGCGAGCGGTTTTGTAAAATCAAAATTTCAAACCTTAACCATCTTAGGTATGTACATATATATTTTGTTTTCTTTTTTTTTTGCCTCCAGTGAAAAACACGATTTATTTCCGTTTCCATTTTCTTTTGACGAAAACCCAGAAAATCTGATAATTATACATACCGTTTGGCAGTGACATACATACCCATTCGATGTGCTTTCTTGTTGTTGGGATTATGTGTACATAAATACGCGCTCAACATACATCACGTAGCACATTTTGTTTTTACATTCATCCCTTTTGTTGTGGTGCTTCTTCTGTTGTAGTTAAGTTGGAATTCCGTCTTTTGTTTTTGTGGCTTACTTGATTTCTCGTGTGTTTCCTTTCGTCCAATGACCCTCTTTTGGAATTTGTTTTTTTTACACGATACTCATGTGGACAAATTCTATAACAAAGGATTAAAATATTTGCAGTGCCAAATGGATACACTTCACTCAAAAAAAAAAAAAAAAAAAACAGTGAACGCAACAAAAAGGAAAAATTTAGTTAATTTTACAAATTCAAGAAAATGTATTAGAAAAACTATTTTTTTACATGTTAAAAAAATCGTAGTTTGAAGGAAAAAAGTGTAATACGAAGTTCAAGTTCAATGTTACCATACATTTACAAATTTTAAGAAATTCTTAACTTTTTTGTGGAAGACACGAATTTAGTAATCTTTATGCTTCATTTGTGTATAATTTGTTACCCTTTTTAGTTCATTTAACGTACGTACGTACAAATTAATTTGAAATCCCTTTTTTAAGCAAATGACAGTTGAAATCTAGTCAAGGTGTACTCGGGATGTGTAATGTGAATGCCGTGTTAGATAACGATTTTGATACAAATATATATCACAAAGTTTTCTAAAATGGTTCTTATCTGCTATAAATGAAGACATGTGTAACAGCTATTTTGATGAACGATTGTTTGTAATTACAGCAAAGATAAGACTGCTGAAACCTTTTAGTTTTCAAAGAAAGAATTTTGTCAGTTGTAACTACAAAAACATCGCTGAAAATCCCATCATATTGGCTCCGTTCTGGTATCCGATAATTTTTGAAAATTATCAGAAGTCGTTCGTTTACTCCCAAAAGCCAGAAAAAGAGAGCCATAGAGAAATTGCAAGTTTTTATGGAGATTTTTTCACCAGTAAAAACTTGCAAGAGTTAGCACATAATTATCAACAGATTTTTAGTCATAAACAAATCATATGTGCAATATATTTCTCTGTGTCAATTAGAAGTACAAAATATGAAATTATTTTCGAAAAGTAATCGCGAAATGAAGTAATTTTCAACTCGAAAACCGAAGATAGTGCCTGGCAAATAGAGAGTAATATCCATTTTTCCTCTCTTGCAAGTTTTTTTCTGGATAATTTTACTGGAAAAGTACGCAAACAGACTTATTGAGACATATTGTGGACAGTCGAAAGATTCAAGTAACAAATCTACATTAGCAAAAGTGGTTAAAAATAAACAATTTTTTTTTAGTTTAGAGAAAGAATTTTAAAGCGAAAATGTGAAGTAAAAAATTTGTCGGAGAAGCCTAGTTTTCCATATATCGACATCTGAAAATCGTTATTTACCCTTATATTTTTGTTAAATCTGACAGCAATTTTTCATGAAATGAATGAAATTTCGTTTTTGGTAAAAATAGAAAATATTAAATAAAAATTTTGTCGGAAGAGCGTAGTTTTCGAGATACCGACCCTTGAAAATTGACGTATAGGTGGTCGGCCTTCGACCGGGGTTTGTGGGTGGGCTAACGCGAACCCAGAGGGGATAGGTAGACGGCATTCGGCCGGAGTTTGAGTCTTTCTCCTATGGACAGAGTCCAAAATGGGCTAACACGAACCCATAGTGGAAAGGTGGCAGGCCTTCGGCCGGGGTTTGAGACTTTCTCATATGGACAGAGTCCAAAGTGGGCTAACGCGAACCCAGGACCTCTACGGGTCCATGTTATTCTAAGTATATTACTTTTAGGATGATTATGTTATGTGCGATGATAAATCCAATATACTTGATAATGACAACTTTAGGGGCGCGTAACTCCGAACATAGGTCTTTCCGAGTGGTGTATTACATTTTGCGTTTAGAATCGAAAAGTCTACACGCTGGCAAAAAATTGGACCAATCGGACCACTTGTACTAAAGTAGATTTAAGCCTAATTGCGGTCGATAGGGATTAGTTTAAAGGACTCAAAATAGATTTGCCAAAATAAATAAAAAATTTTAAAATTATAAACAAATTCTGACAGTTTTTTACCCACAGATGTATATCATTTTGTAGTTAATACTGTATTATTTTAATTGAATATATTCTCTTTGCTCTTCATCAAAGAGCTATTACTCTTCCACGATGAGAGCTTTATAGTATGAGAAATCTAAAAAATCTCCATATGTGTACTGTTATTGGTTTATATTTTTGTCTTTCGTGTTGTTTTTCTTTTTAAAGCGAAACTTGGACTTTGGACCTATTCGTTCACTCAAGATGAGCGCCGCCGTGTGGTGTTTTGCTTCCATTGTTATTTCTTATTCAGGTTTTTTCTTTGAGTTTGTTTTGATTATGTTCAATAAAAAGAAGGTCTTCATCTTGTCTACTGTGCTGCTAAATATGCTAGAGCTTTACGTTTTAAATTATATGTGTATGTGTGTACTTCGTATAGATGTGTAAAAGTGCAATATAAAGGTTTAAATTTGTTCATATGTGTTTGAATCATCATCGTGGATGACCGTCAATTTATTTTAATCTTGAATTGAAAAACACATTTATATGCAATATAATTGGACCATTGGTTGTTGTTATTATCACAATCACAAGCCTTCATTATTATCATCACTTACAAACACATGTTTCAACTAGGGAAATTGACTAGATATATCATATAGAGCGAATGAGAGAAAAAGAGAGAAGAGAGTGTAATAATCTATGAATTGAATTATACAAGTTTGTTTATCAATATTGCACAAGAATGGAATTTCATGCGGCGAAGCTGTACATTGATGTAAAATTCTGTCGGAAAAATTGTTAACAGTTTACAGAGAAATAATTTTATGTAAAAATGTATGAATGGCAAAATTAGAAAAATGGGTTGAATAGTCTAACCGAGCCCGAATATATAACATATAGGTTGTTTCATTTCCATTGTATTAATAACTGGAATTTTAGTTGAAACTGAAAGAAATTTTCTTTTTTTTGTTGATCTGACTTTTCAAAAAATTTATTGGTTTTTGTTGCTTATTAACATGATATTTTTTAATGAACACGTGTTAAATGGCCCACAAATATTGTTCGCTGTAACCCAAAATTAGTTACAACCGTGTCATAGTTCGTTACAACCGGGATACGGTATAAAGGTGTTCGTCTGAATATGTAAAAAGCGCATGCGTGACCAAATACACGTCATGTACGCCCAGGTATTTATATATTCACATTCTCATATACGTCCACATTACAAAAATATACTATATCTGTATATATACACTGAAAAAAATATAGGTGATATTAAAGAGTACGCAACCTGAATTTTAGGATGAAAAATTTACAAAATCCAAATTATAACGGATACTTTGAAGTAAAAGATATTGTCTTACGGCCATTTTCTTGTAGCTTCGTTAGGCTTTAACTGCCAGTTAACAGAAAGTGAATTGCAAATGTATTCTCTCCGGTTAACTTTAACTGAAAAATTGTCAATAGTTAAATTTCTAACTGGCATGTGGAATATATATGCAAGATGTCCATGGTACGGTTTAAAAGTTCGTTAGCTAACGGATCACTAACGGAGCTTCATGAAAATGGGGGTTAATTCGAAAAAAAAACGTTAAACCAAAGTCTTAGCCTATATTTAAAACGTTTTTATCTTTAATCTAAAGATTTACGTGATATTCAAGATTACGCAACCTAAATTTTAGGATGCGAAATTTACAAAATATTAAAATAATGAAATTTTAATTAAAATAAAGTTTATAATCTTTGCTTCAAAAATTGTTTTCATTAAATTTGGGACACAAATTTAGTAAATTTGCGTCCCTCCGTTAAAGTCCCATGTCTTTAAACTAAGGTTAATTTTCCTTAAAGTAAAGGAACGCATTTTTCTTTAAAAACATTGTCCTTAAATTAACTGAAATATTGAAACTTTAGATTTAAGATAAAAACGCTTCAAATATAGGCTAAGACTTATTTTGAGGATTTAGCGTCTTTGGTTTAAAGTTTTTTTTTTTTTTTTGAATTAAGAAAACATTTTTTACTTTGAAGTATCCGTTATAATTTGGATTTTTAAACTGGCATTTGTTTGTACGTGAGTACCTTTATTAATAAACCGCGAAAAGAGAATGAAATTTTGATAAATGAGATCCGTATTCTAATTTGAATTTTATTGGTCCTAGAGTTAAAGCCAGATAGGTCACTAAAAAATTTCTTTATTTTAAAGAAGTCAAAATCTTTGGATCCAAGTAATTTTTTTTAGTGTAGAAGACGAATTTCTCTGATACAAAGTTTTTCATTGAAGCCGTCTTGCCCTTAGAGTTAGAAGATTCGACTATAGAAATGAAGTCAATTTGTCCCTAAAAACTTGATATAAATCTTCGATATTATTGAAAGCCTTACGAATTCCATGAATTTTTTGTAACTTGACTATAAGACTATAACGTATTCAGAAACAAGAGATGGGAATTAAAACTTTATTTAATAGACGCTTTTTACTGGATACATTGCATAATTTGTATATAAATCGACATTTGTTTTAATTTTTTCTGTTGATCTCAATTTTCCCAAAATTTATTTTGAATGTTCGTTACAAAATAAATATTACTCGCTATAAACGAGTAGTGTTTGAAATTTTTGGAATAAAACTTGACATTTTACAGAATTAAATATAAAGGCAAACTCAAAAAAGTTATTTTGAAATTGTCAACTTAATTGTATCTTTCACCACACCCAAACAGTGTAGAAGTATTATATATTTGCATACCATGAACCACTGTGGAACATATCCCTATATATTTTGGAAGAAATCGTTTTAGATATGGATTATTCACAATCGGTTCAGATTTAAATATAGGCCCCACATATTTATTAGATGGGGGAAATATGTGTAGAATATCCATATTTTACCCCCGAGATTAAAGTAGACCCAAAATTGACCCAAATCGGCTCATATATATGTTCTACAAATTTGGATAAATCAAAAGGAAATGCGTCATTTAGTAGTAGTATATTAAATTTTTTATGCTTGATACAAACGAAATCGATTGGTTTTGGAGTAAAAAGTTTTTATTAAAGGTCCGTATTAAGTTCGATCTAAAATCGCAATTTTTTCACGATTACTTTTCTTTAGTAATCCATTTTATGGAATACGAACTTTGTGAAAATTTGCTTTTATTATAACATGATGGGGAATAGCATCATGTTATAATAAAATTTGCATCAAGGATGTATAATTTTATGCCTTTCTTTACTGATTTAGTTTTCACTTTAGCGGCTAAACTCGAACTTAACATAGTACTCACCTTAAACTCGAACTTAGTACTCACCTTAACGGCAAAAATAAAAATGTTGAAAAATATTTTTGGTGATAACAGATTAAATTGTCGAAGAAACACAAAAAAACTGTAACAAGTGAAAAATGTTTGCGATTATCATTTTCGTTTTTTTTAATTTTTGATGATTTTAAATTTTGATTTAATTTTTGATGATTACTCTAATGATAGAATTTTTGGATCTGCACAATTTGAGGTTATCGAAATGAAATTAAGTATTTTCATTTACTTTGAAAAACAATTATAAACAAAAAAATTATAAATTTTGCTTACGGCATTATGAAACAAACGGAAATAATCTTTGAAACGAACTATATAGTTCAATATTGAACAGATTGATTAAAGGAACGTGATCAATACATAAAAATGTGGACATGTGGCGTAAATCACCACATTTTCACGTGTATTTTCGTATATTACCTGAAAATGTTCTACAAGACCTTATAAAAATGCATTGAACCAAATCAGAACTTGTTACTAGTAAATATTGTATATGCCATATTCGCAGTTGTTTGTCCGTTATCAGTTGATTCAACAGAGCTGTCATTAAATTAAATTATATAAAATAAATTTGTAAAATCTAAATAATCGACATTTTGCCTCACATGGTATATTTCCTTATGTCCGTTTGTACCTAAATCTTATCTCTAAACTATTTCAGTCAGTCTAACTTTGATTGATTTTATAGTTTGTGGCGTATATCATAACGATATATGATTGAAAATATACACCCTCAAAAAAATCGCTTCTGTAACATATGTCCCAAACACATTTTGCTTCATGCATATATATTGTCAGGATTGGTCCAAAAAAATATATTATGTTTCACCTTAGGCATACACTGGTAGAAAAGGCGCCAATTGGTTACTTCCATTTTTTACTTGCAGCATACTCTCTAGGTCTCTCTTTCTAAACACATATAAGAACATTATATGCTTGCACTTAAAAATATTATGTTAAAAAATTTGAGTTCCAAACATATAATTTTTACGTCCGTGTAGAAATAATAAAACTAATTTAAATTTTCTGTTTTTTTTTATAAAATTACGATTTATAAATTCTGCATTGACAAAGCAACTTTGTAAAAGCTATAAAAATGTTTGTACCAATAATGAGTACGACAAAACTTTTTTATTGTTTCCTTATGAAAACACTGTTATACGGGGGCTTATTTTCTTTTTGTCAATTAAACTCTCTTACAACAAAAACAAACAACAGCTATTCTAATAGATAAGTTCTAATGATGAGAAAGGGGAGATTTCAAAGAGCAAGTACAGAGTACAAGATCACTTGGCGTAATCGTATGCTTGTGTTCACTTGTAAATTGTTAACGCTCTGATGAATGTTGTCTTTGCAAAATTTTTGTATAGGCAAAGAGACAACAATCGCATCTGCGTTTCTATTGTTGGGATGTCTTTTACTTATCAGTGTTGAGAGCATTCTATCGTCAGTGTTATCAACGCCCAATACCGGTATGTGATTGGCGACTGAGAGCAGCAAGTTCAAAGTTCTTTGTCTGTCTATGCTTTAATTTAGAACATACATATCTATTTATTTATAAAACTGTTTTGTATTCAAATCAAATCAATTAATTTACAATATTGAACCATAAAAAACTGGAATGTTAGACTGCATTATATTTTGGAGGGTTTAGTTTAAATTAACTTGTGAAAAACTTTGAAATTCCAAGAGTTAAACAAAGCAAAATGAATGGGTATTGGGGTTCAAAGTCCATATCAGTGGTTTTCAGAAGCAACCGCCTAGGTCGACATTATTAAAGATTTTCCACTTTATTCAGCGTATGGTAGTACCACTTAAATTTTACGTAACTGTTAAACGGTGGTTTAGTTTAGACTTTTTGAAAATATTTATGTTTCAGCATATGTGATTTCTAAACACCCTCGCTGAAAAAATGTAGTTTACTTGTATTCAAAAATGTTGGTATTCCTTCAAAGATTTCGGTGTTGATTTATAACCAAAAAAGTGGAGTCTTAAAAATCTAGACATTTTGCGGAAGTAATCAGATTTAAAGATTTTACAAATATAAAATTAGGATGAGACCCGTATCGACGTATTAGTTTTCTTTTTGAAACATATAAAAAAATCCATTGACTCAGTGACAGTAGGGAACTTCAATTAGAGAATCTTTGAAACACTCAGAAATGTCACCACACCCAAAGCAAAAAAAAACGTGTACCGCAAACGATGTTCCTTTGTTACAGTGTTTTGAATTACTTCGAAAGGTTCAAACTTTTATCGCCAACAAATTTTGTTTGTTATAGAATTTTTATTTTTGCACCAAAAAAAATTCTTTTGTTTCTCAATTCGCAGACCAATTCGTTTATATCAAGCACTGTTCTTTTCTGACTTAGTCTTAAATAAGACACAGTTTGAAATCTTTGCGAATTTGTTACATCGTTTGTAAGAAAGGGTAGTCGGTCCCTTTCTTACTTGTTTTCTCTAAATAAAGTTCTTCCTCATGGAAAAGTGAGAAATATATGAGGGAAGATAGTCGCACATCTTCATATCTTTTCAGACAATGCAAAAAAAATATGTCAAAGTTTATCACAAAAATGATCGAGTCCATTCAATTTTGCATGAAGAACTACAGATGAAAAAGCTTTCTGCAAGATGGGTGCCGCATTTGTTAACAGTCGATGAAAAACGCATAAGAATGAACATTTCTCAAGCTTATTTGGATCGTTTTAAGCGAAATAAAATAATTTTAAGCATCGTTTCATAACTGTTGATGAGACGTGGATCCACCACTATACTCCAGAGACAAAAGAACAATCAAAACAATGGACTGAAGCTGGAGGAAGTGCCCCAAAGAAGGCAAAAACAATTCAATCGGCTGGTAAGGTTATGGCAACGGTTTTTTGGGACTTCAAAGGTATTTTATTGATTGACTATCTGCAAAAGGGTAAAACAATAAATTCAGAGTACTATTGCAACCTTTTGGATCAATTAAATGTACAAATTCGAGAAAAACGTCCTGTCTTACAACACAAAAAAATAATTTTTCATCAAGACAACGCACCAACGCACAAGAGTGTTTTAAAAATGGCTAAAATCAACGAATTAAAGTACGAGTTTCTTGACCACCCATCTTATTCTCCTGATTTAGCTCCCAGTGACTTTTACCTGTCACTATCTAAAAAAAATTCCTTGCTGGCAAGCGTTTTACCTCAAATGAAGATGCAATTACAGTTGTAAACCACTATTTTGAAGACCTTGAGGAAAACTATTTTAATCAAGGGATAGAATTGCTAGAAAAGCGTTGGAATAAGTGTATTGAAGTTTCAGGAGATTATATTGAAAAATAAAAATATTTTTGAAAAACTAACTATTCTCTTTCATTGATAGGCTAAGAAGTTTCCGAACCGCCCTCGTATAAAGGGTGATTTGTTAAGAGCTTGATAACTTTTTTAAAAAAAAAAAAACGCATAAAATTTGCAAAATCTCATCAGTTCTTTATTTGAAACGTTAGATTGGTCCATGACATTTACTTTTTGAAGATAATTTCATTTAAATGTTGACCGCGGCTGCGTCTTAGGTGGTCCATTCGGAAAGTCCAATTTTGGGCAACTTTTTCGAGCATTTCGGCCGGAATAGCCCGAATTTCTTCGGAAATGTTGTCTTCCAAAGCTGGAATAGTTGCTGGCTTATTTCTGTAGACTTTAGACTTGACGTAGCCCCACAAAAAATAGTCTAAAGGCGTCAAATCGCATGATCTTGGTGGCCAACTTACCGGTCCATTTCTTGAGATGAATTGTTCTCCGAAGTTTTCCCTCAAAATGGCCATAGAATCGCGAGCTGTGTGGCATGTAGCGCCATCTTGTTGAAACCACATGTCAACCAAGTTCAGTTCTTCCATTTTTGGCAACAAAAAGTTTGTTAGCATCGAACGATAGCGATCGCCATTCACCGTAACGTTGCGTCCAACAGCATCTTTGAAAAAATACGGTCCAATGATTCCACCAGCGTACAAACCACACCAAACAGTGCATTTTTCGGGATGCATGGCCAGTTCTTGAACGGCTTCTGGTTGCTCTTCACTCCAAATGCGGCAATTTTGCTTATTTACGTAGCCATTCAACCAGAAATGAGCCTCATCGCTGAACAAAATTTGTCGATAAAAAAGCGGATTTTCTGCCAACTTTTCTAGGGCCCATTCACTGAAAATTCGACGTTGTGGCTCGTTAGTAAGTCTATTCATGATGAAATGTCAAAGCATACTGAGCATCTTTCTCTTTGACATCATGTCTGAAATCCCACGTGATCTGTCAAATACTAATGCATGAAAATCCTAACCTCAAAAGAATCACCCTTTACAAGGCAGGCATGCTAGCCATTACACCATCGTGGGTCCTAGTTAATTTAAATGTTATTTCTTTAATATTTTTCTTTACATTTAAGACAATTAGTTTTAACATACTTGAAACCCATTTGACTCTAGGAAGTAAAACTTGTAACTAGTTTCACTCCTTAGGATATGAATATTTGATCAAACTGAGAGTCAAACTTTTTCCACGAGCATTTTAGACATATCTGGTTTTTGGAAAACATTCCCGCCGTGGTTTTATATACCCAATAAAAGCTATAAATGTTTGCTGGTGGTTTGACTGTGGTGACAAAGCCTTTTTTATTTCTGTCAAATGTTTGCCCAGTGGGACCTTACCGTTAGATTTAAGTATGTTTAATGCAACATGAAACGAAAATCGTAAACGAAATTCGTTTGTCTAAAATTTCATTTAAATATATGGATGTAGTGGACCTCCTCGTAGCCGAGAACACTGAACAACTGTTCGATGTTTAATCAAAACTGGGATATAACCTATACCCACTTGCATGGGTAATTCTGAGTCAATCAGTATATACACGCAAAGAAAAAAAACGTTTGGAAAACGTGTACCGAAAACGTTTTTCTTTTGTTAGAGTTTTTTGAATTGCTTCGAAAATTTTAAACTTTTATCACCAAAAAAATTCGTTTGTTACAACATTTTTATTTTTTCAATAAAAAAAGTTATTTTTGAAACATCAACACAGTCCATTTCGTTTATATCAAACACTGTTCTTTTATGACTTTAGGTCTTTAATAAGACACATTTTACAGTTCAAAATTTAATATAGTACAATGTAATGTTGACATTTTTTCAAAATCTTCCGAACATATCTGGAATATATGTAATAAAAAAAAAAAAAAAAAAAAAAAAAAACTTTGGTCGAAGCAGGGATCGAACCCACGACCCTTGGCATGCAAGTCGGACGTAGCTACCACTGCTCCACGGTGCCAAACTAAATGTTTGTTTCTGTTAAATAAACTTTGTTTATTCGGTTCGTGGGCGCCGCAAGCTATGCTATATAAATATAACTTATATGGATATTTATCTATTGATGACCATAACAGGTACATAGCTCAGTGGTTAGTGTGTTGGCTTACAAAGTGCATGGTCCGCGGTTCGATTCTCCGTCCAGGCGAAAGGTAAAAAAAATTTTAAAAATTTATAAAATCGTATAATTTCTCCTACATTATTGGTATTACAGGAAAAGGTGTTAAGAACTAAAAAACCTCGTGGATGTGAGAAAGATGTGAGGGAAAATGCAATTAGCAAGAAAACATTTTTTTTTTTTTTTTTTTTGAGTTTGTCTTTATGAAATTGTTTTTACATCCTGGAAAAGAATAAACGTTTATCACAAAAAGTATATACTTTTCTTCCAAATACACTTCATTACAGCGAAAAGCAAATGAGAAACGAACTTTGCTTGTCTAAAATTTCGTTTGGGAGGAAAGAATTATTTTTTTGCGTGTATAACGTGGAGTCTAGTATCAATATTTCTCGAAGGCACATATTCATGCCTGACCCCATGCCGATGTAAGGTAAAAACTTCGCCTATCAACGCATATCAAGTTTCTCACCTAAACCTAAAACGTTTCTTTAAAATAATGGCATTTAATAATAAACCTGTCCATATGAATGTCAGCTATGGTAGGTGTGTTTGCCACGAATTAAAAGAAAATTCTCGTAATCAACAGATTTATGATTCTCTTTATGATAAAACCAACTCTACATGGATGAGTTAACCTCATGTGTAATGTAACAGAAACGGGTTTCTTTGTGTAAAGAGCTCTTGTAATGCATGTGTTGCTGTATGGTAAGGTAGCACGCAGTTTTCAACTGAGTTTCTTATTCGGAATCAGGTTGACCAATTTGATAACTGGAAGTTGTTGAAAATGCATATTTCGAAAATTGGTATATCAGGCATACATTGTACATAGACAATATGTAAGTCTAGACTCTAGACTATACGCAAACTGACTCAACAAAATTTTTAGATAGCAGTGATAAGAAAAATAATGAATGCTTAAAATCAACACGAAATAGAAATTGAGAATAGAGCTTTATATACAGCTCAAAAATTGTGGCTTTGAAATTCGTCAAATTGCATTTAGTGGGTAAAACGTGTTTATATCTGGGCCAAATGCAATCCCACCCAATGCAGCACTTTTTTCTCATACATTTCAGCAATACCCACTCTCTACATATGGACATTCTACAGCGATGAATGAAAACTACTCTCTTTCATTTGAAATGTTTTAGGGGGAGTGCATGAAAATTCCGCTCTTTCGTTGTCCACTAATAGTAATTGCTTCTCTCAATATGGGAAACTATTACTATGTGGATTTTTGCCCCCCCAAAACAAAACAATCTCACACACACTGGTTCATATATAAAGGGTGATTCTTTTGAGGTTAGGATTTTCATGCATTAGTATTTGACAGATCACGTGGGATTTCAGACATGGTGTCAAAGAGAAAGATGCTCAGTATGCTTTGACATTTCATCATGAATAGCCGAACGATCTGCCACAACGTCGAATTTTCAGTGAATGGGCCCTAGAAAAGTTGGCACAAAATCCGCTTTTTTATCGACAAATTTTGTTCAGCGATGAGGCTCATTTCTGGTTGAATGGCTACGTAAATAAGCAAAATTGCCGCATTTGGAGTGAAGAGCAACCAGAAGCCGTTCAAGAACTGCCCATGCATCCCGAAAAATGCACTGTTTGGTGTGGTTTGTACGCTGGTGGAATCATTGGACCGTATTTTTTCAAAGATGCTGTTGGACGCAACGTTACGGTGAATGGCGATCGCTATCGTTCGATGCTAACAAACTTTTTGTTGCCAAAAATGGAAGAACTGAACTTGGTTGACATGTGGTTTCAACAAGATGGCGCTACATGCCACACAGCTCGCGATTCTATGGCCATTTTGAGGGAAAACTTCGGAGAACAATTCATCTCAAGAAATGGACCGGTAAGTTGGCCACCAAGATCATGCGATTTGACGCCTTTAGACTATTTTTTGTGGGGCTACGTCAAGTCTAAAGTCTACATAAATAAGCCAGCAACTATTCCAGCTTTGGAAGACAACATTTCCGAAGAAATTCGGGCTATTCCGGCCGAAATGCTCGAAAAAGTTGCCCAAAATTGGACTTTCCGAATGGACCACCTAAGACGCAGCCGCGGTCAACATTTAAATGAAATTATCTTCAAAAAGTAAATGTCATGGACCAATCTAACGTTTCAAATAAAGAACCGATGAGATTTTGCAAATTTTATGCGTTTTTTTTTAAAAAAAAGTTATCAAGCTCTTAACAAATCACCCTTTATAAATCTACACAAATGAGTTTTCAGTATTGCCAAGCAATTCTGCTGCAATGACAACAACAATAAGCTTACGCGATTGTTTGTGGGGGCTTTTGTACAGACCTCCACGTTGATATTTGAATCAGTTGCTTTTGAGTGGCTGTTGATCAACAAGGTTTAACGGAAAGGAGAAGCTAGTTCGGGAAAATTTGAAAATACAAAGACCCAATTTTATTTCGTGTTATTTTTGTATCTACTCTTAGTGTTGGTGTTATACCTCTTCTCCACCTTTACTACACAAAATCCCACAAAACGATAATTATCGCATTAAAAACAGAAGTAAAAGTGATTAAATCGATAAAATCGCTACGAAAATAAAAAAAGTGGAAAAAAGATAAAATTATACTCTCAAATATAAAAGTGAACCAAAAATAACCAAATAAGTTACAATAAAAACTAACGTGAAATTACAATAAAAAATCGCGTGTGATTGTTAAAAATATTAAATTAAGGTTAGTTAATTTTATAGTTTTAAACTGGTTTTGCTTTGATTACTTTTGCGTAACTACTCTTTATATACGTATATTAGATGTATATAAATGCGGGCACATACATGAAGATGAAAAATTGTGAATAAGTATTATCATTGTATACACTTCAGGTGCTGAAATTTGAAATACCTACAATAAATTCGTGTAGTTCTCAAAACATAAAATTATTTTCATCGAAAAAATAAATACACGATTTCCTTGTTCTACTAAAACTATTGGTTTGGTTTAATAGAAAATCCACTCTTTAGAACCACAATCAGAAAAATTAACTATCTAGTACGGATAAAATATGTTGATTTTAAATTCCACGGATAAAATAGTAAAAATAATAATAATTTAAATCTGAGACTGAAGCTGGTTTCTTATCGCACTTAAAATAAAATCGTGGTTCCTTATTCAATATATTAGAACATTATGGCTTTATTTTTGAAAATCCAATGAGTAAGGCTATTTCAGCATCACATAAACTTTGGTTTTATTTTTTGTATACGTATGGAAAATTAATTTCGATGTAGAATCCAGAAATTGTAACTAGAAAATATTGCTTCTTGTAGTAATTCACGTATTGTAATATTCATTTACGTCGTCTATTTTTTTTCATATATGTATGTATTTTCTGTAGAATAAAATGTTTAAAATGATTGAAATGAGTTCTGTTACTAAATTGTTTTATTATTGAGTCACGTTGTCGTCTGCCGGAACACGCTTTCTTTATATGAATGTTCCACATAAAAAATTATTCAGATATGTGTATTAAATTTCAATATTGATGATCTTTGTATAAGATTTAGTAATGTAAATATCAATTTAATATTTCAAGAAAATGAATTTTTCCAGAATTCTCTCTATTGCTGCAATTTTTTCGTTTCTTATCCTAAGTTATACGCGTATCAAACAAAAATAAAACCGGCATTTCCAAAAATAGTTTGACCTACTTTTGAAAACATGCAAAATAAGAATTCTCTAAAAGAGCGAGCTTGTGTGTTCATTGATGAAATGTATACACATGAGAAAATTTGTTTTGTTGTTGCACTGAAAAAAAATATTAACTTAATACTACACGAAACAATGTTTTCTAGCTAACCTAAATTTTGGGAAACAAAATTTACATAACATAAAGAAATTTTACTTAATTTTTCTCTAAATTTAGGATACTCATATTGAAACGTTTGTCTCTTCGTTAAAGTCAATAAAATATGTCTTTGAAGCAAAGCAAATGTTCTTAGCTGTAAAAACATGATTTTGAATAAAAGAAATTGTCTTTAAATTACTGATAAATTGAATCTTTAAATTAAAGATAAAGCTAATTTAAATATAGGCTGATATGATTTTGACTTTAACTTTAACACTTAACTTTATTTATTTTTTTAATTAAGGAACCGTTTTTTACATTAAAGTGTCCGTTATAATTTTAGTTTTGAAACCAGCGTTACATTTTAGCATTTGTACAGCTAAATTTAGCATTTATTTTTTTGAAATAAATTAGATTAATAAGTTCGTTTATTTTTATGGAACATTCAGCGGGAGTCCTTTAACACCCATAGAACGTCTTATGCCCCATATGCAGCTCTTATGGAATTACATACCAATATGGCGGTTGTGCCATATATTTTTATGCGAGCAAATGTAAACAATCGATAAAATAGTCCTAACGAAAATTTTGCTAGGAAAAGTAGCTATGCATTTCTTATGATCATGAAAATTTTGCTAGAGGTCTGTCCCTGTACTTTGTTTAAAAAGTAGAGTTCGTAATTTAAGTCCAGTAGTCCTCAAAACTTTGGCCCTTCGGTTTAATCCCTACCAAAATTTTCTGAATTAGACGGCAATTCTTAGAATCCCCACCACGTCGAAAACATTCGATTACAATATCTATGTTTTGTAAATTTTGTTTACAAAATGTTTACAAAATTCAACTGCCACAAATCATATAGAATGCTGACAAGAGCTAGTGATGCTGAGTTCCCAGCATTCGGCAGCTAGCGTTTTTATCCTTGATCGAGGCACTATGTTTGCAAAAATATCATTTTATTCCATTTTGTGGCTTATGTGTGTCTAACAAACTTTTCTATAAATAGAACTTCTTGACTGTATAGCATGTAGGCTATAGCGACAACAGGAATTTTTCTAAAATCTCATATTTGCTTTTACATGGAAGTGAGAAGGATATGAAGGAAGATGCAATTAGCAATTCCAAAATTTTTTGAGTTAATCTTTATTAAATTCTTTCCATATCCCGTTAGAGAGTAAACGTTTATCACAAAATGTACATATTTGTATAGGCATAACAGGTTGGCTGATAAGTCCCCGGTCTAACAAAGAAAAACACATTTTTTTGTCAAAATTCGTTTTTATTATTCAACATAGTTCCCTTCAAGAGCGAAGGGAACGGTAAAATTTATAGATTTTAAGAAATTCTGAACTATTTTGTGGGAGACACGAATTTAGTAAATCTGTATGCTTAATTTATGTATAATTTATCCCCCTTTTTAGTTCATTTAACAAACGTATACAAAAAATGATTAAAGACAAGAAAAATTTCTCAAAACATAACAACTCCAGCTTTAGTGCCATATAAATAGGATTCAATTTTTGTGAGTATAATAAGCACTTTTATCTCTCATCCCAAAAGTTAATGAAAATAAAATAGAATTAAATTGGCTTTAGTGCCATATAAATAGGATTCAATTTTTGTGAGTATAATAAGCACTTTTATCTCTCATTCCAAAAGTTAATGAAAAATTATTTTAGAACAAAAAATATAAACTTTCTTTTAATTAAAATATATTAATAACTGTTCTTAATATGAAGTGTAATCCATAAACATATTAATACAACCAAAAAACTATAGATTTATTTTAGAAAATATTTTACTAATTACAAATTTATACAAATAAGTTATTACTTTTTGTCAAATTGAAGAAAATTTATTAAAAATAATAATTTTAAGAAAATTTCATATTTTTGAAGGAAAAATTTTTAAATATTGATATAATGTATTTAGCACTATATGAAGTTCAAGACAGACAAAATAAAATTTACCCATTTAATGTATGAACACAATTTAAGTAAACTTTACCCAATTTAGTAAAATATGAATTGTTTTATACGAATTTCGAATTTAGTAAAATTGTGCATGTCATTAAGGTACCTGCACACAATAAGGAAAATTTTCTCAGATTAGACAAAATTTACTAAAATCAAATCTGCCAAATAAATTTTATAAATAAATCTGCTATATAAATTTTCGACTTTTTTATAGAGGACATATTTATACCTTCTTGTTACCCCTTTTTTCTGAGTGTAGAAAATAGTACCTGCTGCTTCCCACTGTTTAGTATATGTCACTTTATCAAAACAAAATTGTATAGAAATATGTGTTTGTTTATCATATACATTTGAAGACAGCACACTTCCCTCTCGTAATATGCTATTCTCACACAGATTATCCAACACATTGGTTGGACTTTGAACTCAATCAACAACAGAAAGGTTGTTAACAAAACAGAACAAAAAGTAGCGATGCAAACACGTTTTATTTTGAAAAGACAAGCCATTATCCCCTGCATTGAATAAAATGTAGTAGTAACAGGTGAAAAGTTACCGAACTGATACAAAGATAGTGTACGAGTAAGTTGAAATAAATCCATGTGATTTCAAAAGACACATGTATACATCTGATTAGCATTTTAAGTGAAACAACTTTAGTTATTGTGAAGAAAAACATAAATTTAGCGTATTGACAAAATATTTACATTTTAAACTCAAAACTTGGCTTAAGGACGAATTTCCGGACACTGCCATAGGAAAATCAGCCATTAAGAATTTGTAAACTTGATTCACTCATACATAATGCTAAAATCCATAAACTAATGAACCAACAGCTGTCAAACGTATACACTCAATTTTAGATGATTTGAGCTAACTAAACGTCATTGAATTTATTTCTAGTAGCGTTATCTACTTTTCTATTAACTTGTTACATTCATTTTTTTTCTTCTATTTCATTTGCAATAATCGAAAAGTTATAAAGATGTTTTAGTATATGTATATATATTGCTGCGATAATATTACTCCTGCTACCGAAACTATTAATAATGAACTTTGTATTATAGATTTTATAGATTTTATATATATTTGTATTATTGAAAATTCATATCATTTTGGTGTTGAGATAGTAGTCTAATCACAATGTTATAATTCATCATAACTCGTAATTTTTTTCGACAAATTGTACAATAGTTCTTAATACTTATTATTATCATACGCTTGCATGCATACACCCAGAAAAAAGGGGCTCTAATGCCAACTGTACTTTATTTTAGTCCATGAAGATTAGTTGCTTTTTGTTAAATTTTGCACAATATTAGTAAATGTTCCTTATTTGAATAATTTTTTGCTAACTTTAATGACGTGAACTAAAAATAAGAAAAAAAGTTGTATACAAATATAGTGCACAATTTTACTACAAAATAAAATAGTTCATATTTTCTTAAAATGGCAGAAGTTTGCTTAAATTGAGTTCGTAAGTCTCTCAAATGAGTAAATTATACTGAAATTGTACCTGTTTTGAACTTCGTACAGCGCTAGAGATATTTTAACAATTTTTAAATCCAATTTTTTCTTTCAACATATGAAATTTTCTTAAACAACAGAAAAAAAATAATTATTAAAAAAAATCCTTCAGTTTGACAAAAAGTATTAACTTATTTATAACATGTTGCAATTAGAAAACTATTTTAGTTAAAATTTTCTAAAATAAACCTATTTTATTTTAGAAAGAAGCGGAGAATACAAGTAAGGATACTTTTAAGACACAATTCTCTTTTAAATTTAGGTTTTGTGTACTTGCTTCTAGGAAGCAAATTTTAATTTTTCGCTTTCTCAGCTTTTTTTCTTCATATGCTATCAAAGTCCTTTAAAAACGAGTTAACGACAACTTTATTTTCCAAATTAGGACTCGACTTCCAGTAGAAATTATGTTATGTTTGAAGTAAAAAACTTCTTTAAAATAAAGTTTTGAAAAACATGTCCTATATTTGAAAGATTTTTTGCTTTGTACTCAAGATGCAAAAAGACAACAAATTTAAAGACAATTTCATTAAATTTAAAGAATTTTTCTGAATTATTAAAGTCAAGTTGACCTTAGACTATACATTTTTTCTTTCATGTTAAGATACCCATTTTTAAGTCAAATCACTTAATTATAAGGACAATACGACTTCATTGAAAAGTTTATCGACTTTTGGACAAGGAAAATAACTTTATTTTAGAGAAATGCGTCTTCTATGCTAAGCAAAATTTGTATTCGTATTTTAAAGACATGAAATCTTTGACCTCACGACAATATTTTTTTCAGTGTAGGTGGTAAGAGTTTTATAATGCACTCGATTTTAACCATACTCATGTTTTCAGTCAGGTTCTATAGGTAAATTACTCATAAAATTATTCGTGAGTCACGACATTTGAAAGATTTTCGTGCGTGAGTACAAATTTTCTTTTCGTGAGCGTGCGTGAGCGTGAGTCCTCCCAAAAAATATCGTGCGTGAGTGTGCGTGAATAAGGTTTATCCGTCGTGAGCAAAATATTACTCACGTGCATACATCTAGTATATATAAATGTTTGGGGTATAATATACAAATAAATTACATATCTTTTTTTACTTTTAAAATTATAATATATATTTATGACATTTGCCTGCAAGCAAACAAATGTTTGGAAACTGGAGCTAACTATTTGGAGTCTTTAAAAAAGATATGCTTAGGGTAAAGTATATGTTACCGAGACGGTTTTTGAAGGTGTATATGTAGGTTATGGGGCCCTCAGAGAAAAGTGAACGAAATTTTTTATAGCGGATTTAACTTTATTTTAGTTCACGAAAATTAGTTGATTTTAGCTAAATTTTGCCAAATGTGAGAAAATTTTCCTTATTTTAATTATTCTTTGCTTACTTTAATGACGTGAACTATAAATGAGAAAAAAAGCTGTATACAAATGAAGTACACAATTTTACTAAATTTTAAAATAGCTCTTATTTTCCTAAAATGGGTGAAGTTTACTTATGTTAAATTTCGTTCATCAGTTTCTGAAATTAGTAAATTTTCCTTAAATTGTGTCAGTTCTGTACTTCATATAGCACTAAAGACATTTTAACAATATTTTCCTTTAAAATATGAAATTTTCTTCAACAACAGAAAAAATATCATTTTTAAAAATTTCTTTTCAATTTGAAAAAAGTTATAAAATTATATTTATCATGTTGTAATTAGTAAAATATTTTAGTTAAAATTGTGCAGATTTTTACTTGACCAAAAGTTTATATATTTGTCGTACGAGCCATTTTGGCTTTGAAATTATCGATTTGGCTTATATGAGAGAACTAAATCATCCTATCTATAGTACATCCGAAAAAAAAATACCAGATATTAAGGAAATCGTCCTTAAATTCGAAGAATTCTCCATTTTGCTATCATTGGATTTAATACAGTTAAAAAATGATTGAAATAAGGAAATTTTTTCTCAAATTAAGCTAAATTTCCTAAGATCTGCCAAATAAATTTTATAAATAAATCTGCTATATAAATTTTCGACTTTTTATAGAGGTCATATTGATATCTTTTTGTCAACCCTTTTTCTCTGAGTATATCAAATAGAAGCTGCTGCTGATATGTCACTTTATCACAATTTTTACTTATTATATTCATCAATTTTTTTACTACAACGTTTATTTTCTCATAAACATTATTTTCTCATAAAATAATAAAGAATACAGGTTCAAATTTTGTATTAAACATTTTTTTTTAATTTATTTTGTTATTTTTATATTTTCGATAGATATTTTCCACTTTCATTCAAAAAAAATCTTTCCTCCCAAACGAAATTTTAGACAAACAAAGTTCGTTTCTCATTTGCTGTTTACTTTAAGGAAGTTTATTTGATAATTATATACTTTTTGTGATAAACGTTTATTCTTTTCGAGGGTGTAAAAACAATTTCATAAAGACTAACTCAAAAAAAAGAAGAAAAAAAACAATCTTTTCTGGCAATTGCTTTTTCTCTCACATCTTTCTCACTTCCACGAGGTTGTTTAGTTCTTAGCACCTTTTTCTGTAATATTTACAAACAATGTGGAAGAAATTATTCGATTTTCTATTTCCTTTTTCTGTAATACAGACAATGTGGAGGAAATTATTCGATTTTCTAATTTTTTTAAATTTTACCTTTCGCCTGGACGGAGAATCGAACCGCGGACTATGCAATTTGTAAGCCAACACACTATCCACTGAGCTATGTAGCTGTTATTGTCATCAATAAACAATTATCCATATAAGTTATATTTATATAGCATAGCTTGCGGCGCCCACGAGCCCATTAAATATACTTTATTATACAGAAACATACATTTAGTTGGCGTCGAACTACTTTTTTACATATATTCCAGATATGTTCGGAAGATTCCGAAAAGGTGTTCAACATTACATACTACTATATTAACTTACTATGAAACTGTAAAATGTGTCTTATTAATGAATTAAAGTCAGAAAAGAACAGTGCTTGATATAAACGTAATGGACTGTGTGATTGGTTCAAAACTAATTTTTGTTTTATTGAAAAATAAAAATTTTGTAATAAACGAATTTTTCTGGTGATAAAAGTTTAAAATTTTCGAAGAAATTCAAAAAAAAGAATCTAACAAAAGAAAAACGTTTTTGGTACACGTTTTCCAAACGTTTTTTTTTTTTTTGCGTGTTAGAGCTTCCATGGAAGTGGAAGGTTTTTAACTTATTTTTATCGATTTTCTATTCATGTTTTGGGATAATTAATGGATTGATGGAGGATCTCTTAATGTGCTTACAAAATAATGTTGTTGGAACAACTTCTAAATTTTTAATTAATAATTTCAATTCACGAACTGGTATATTTCAGCTTAGCATATTATAAAAGATACTTTACAATAAAGTGTCTGTTATAATATACAAAGAAAATTTTAATTGAAGCATATACCAATAATGCTTAGCATATTTTAAGCTTATTGATCTTTAAACTTAAGATTCCTCTGTTAATTTTTCATATTAATGACAAGTTTCCTTACTTAATTGACATTCGAATTCAACAGAAGGATGCAAACTAATATAGTATTTATATATAACAACCATTTTACCCGTAAAATTGTGTAGATTTTGGATTCTAAAATGTTAGTTACATAATATTGTTTGTCAAGTCAATATTTATCTGTCTATTAGTTTTAAGTTATTTCATTTACCTATATAATTTCATGTATTTATTTATGTTTGGAGTAAATCCATTACAATTTATCTCACATCGATGAAATGACTTAAAATTACCATATTAGATATACGAGTATATGAGACATTTCCATAGAAATATTAAATTTCACAAGAATTAAAATATTGTTAAATTGTACTTAAATGAGAAAGATCATTAATTTAACTATGTAAAATTTCAAGTCATAATATTATAATATAATAGCCATTTTAAAACATGTACGCTATAAAATGATAAGTAATTTTCTCTGTCTAAATGATATCAAATCAAAAAATTCATTTTTACTGCAGTTATTAGTCCACTTGGAAAGATAATTTATATTGATAGTTACATGGGGAAGTTTCATTGTACTGCCATAATGGTTATAACACTAACCCAAGTCTCAATCGATTAATTTATTATCATTTTCAATTGAACTCTGTTTTGTTTTTGTTATGACAAGTATTGATTACATTGTTCTCCGTCGCGATAACAATACTTATTAAAAAGAAATATGTTAAAAAAATAATACAGCACAACAAACAACAACCAACCTTTAGTCAAAAACGTTTTTAAACCACAAATAATAATAATTCTGCGTCATTGACAAAGGTATGATGGGACGTGTAACCTTTGTAACAAAACACATTTGAACAGTATTTACTAACGTGCAGTGCAGTTAACGTAAAAATATACACTAAGTATACACACTAGGTATTTTTCTCGGACTTTTTCCAGTCTCGGGAAGCGGGGATTTTTGTTTTGAAAACTCCCGGAATCCCTCTCAAAGAAAAACATTGTTTGATATGATATCAATTTTAGTCATTTGCACAAATAGTACCATCTTTTAATTAATTTATTTTACTTCATAGTTTATTTTATTTAAATCAAAACAACGAAAACTATTAAATTATTTTATATATTTTATATATATAATAAATTTGGGATTATTTGCTTTAAAGCAAATATCTTATTTGACAGTGGAATTTTGTTTGTCTTAGAGAAATGTGTTTGTAGGGACAGCAGGAAAGTCTGCTGAAAAAGGGAAAGCAGTCACTATTTGCTGAAATAGCAAATATTGCCTGCTATTTTTTAAGCTCGATTACACTAAAACATGTTTTTGCTTGGGAAAAAATTTATAACCTAAAAATTTTAAAATTTGTTGTTCGTTAAACCCTGAAGTACAAAAATATAACAACATACATCGACTGCTGTTTTTAGCTGATTTTTTCTATGAGTGTATTTGTTACGTCTAAGTTTTTTTCCTACAGCAATGGAAAATACTTTGTTCATAAACTTTTCTTATAACTACTCGTATTGTTAATTATCGCTTAACCGTAAAAGTATCATAAAGTATCATAAATTTGGGATTATTTGCTCTAAAGCAAATATTTTATTTGACAGCGGAATTTTGTTTGTCTAAATTTCGTTCCTGAGGAAAGTATTGTTTTTTTTTTTGGCGTAGTAATATTTCATATATTGGAAAGACAAAGCGGGAGCGAAAATATGGTAAAATCCCGTGAATTTCCGGCATCCTTACTACACACATATTCAAAAAATTTGTTTGTAGGGACATCATAAAAGTCTGCTGAAAAAGGGAAAGCAGTCACTGTTTGCTGAAATAGCAAACATTGCCTGCTAGTTTTTAAGCTCGATTACACTAAAACATATTTTTGTTTGGGGAAAAAATGTATAACCTAAAAATTTTAAAATTTGTTGTTCATTAGACCCTGAAGTACAAAAATATAACAACAGACATCGACTGCTGTTTTTAGCAGACTTTTTTCTATGAGTGTAGATTTTAAGTCTAAGGTTTTTTCCTACAGCAATGGAAAATACTTTGTTCATTAACTTTCCTTATAACTATTGTTAATTATCGCTTAACCATAAAAGTAAATAGTCTATTGGATCACAGTCGAAAGTTTAAAATTGTATATGAAAAAGCTGGTATTACTTTACCGGCTGATAAACGGATTCATTTTTATTTTAAGCTAAATTTTCATAACACACTGAAAAAAATGTCCCTCTTGCGAAATTTTCGGTAGTAAAAATCTATTTAAGTCTCCGACAAAAAATGGTTTGCAATGCTTTCCAAATGGGGCCGCCACAAGGTTCAACAGCGGAGCGTCATTTTAGGTTGAGTAGCAACCAATAGCGTAGCTAGACAATCTTCCTAGGGGGGGCTATAGCCCCCCTAGCTAAAAATTAATAGACTGAAGTTATAGATTCACTTAACCCTCTAATGCCCAATCCTGCCTTTAGGCGGGCTTCGTTATATGAGGAAGCCTTTAGTAAAACACACCTTAAGCCAACAAAAATGGGTAAAATAAAAAGAAAATTTCGTTAAAACTGTTCAAGAGGCTTAGCAGCATATACTGAACTTTACCGTATAAATTTTTCTTGTGGCAAAAAAATTGGGGCATTTGAGGGTTAATTTTATAAAAATGAATAAAAAGTCAGACTTCAACACAACTAGACAATTAATTTATAATAAAGCAACTAATAATTCCATAATTTTTCCCAGCAAAAAAAAAATTGAAGTTGTTCTAACTTTATGGTAAAAGCACTTCCAAAACTGTCCTCATTAAGATGCTAATTGTTTTAGCTATACAGGAAGTTTTTAAATTCAATATCTACAACTTTTTTTCATATTTTTAATGGGTATTTTTTTAAATACGTTAAAAAGGGTAAAAATTAATAACATTTTGTCGCAAAAAAGCCAAATCTATTCTAGAAATATCGATAATTTTTGGAAATGTTCGAGGTCAAACGTTTCTGTGTAAGAATGCATTAAAAAAATAACAATAATTCACATTCAAAACACTGAATTTAGATCACACCCTAAAAAGTGATTCAAATTCAGTGCAACAGCTGTTGAAATGGTGGACATCCGTCCTAGGACAAGCCCATGTTAAATTCATAACTTCTGCGCCAATTTTCCACCACTTCCGGATCCAAATATAACATTTTCACTACTTTTTTGGTAACGCTTTTTTGCTGGATATATAAAAACAATGGAAAATCGTAAATAGGTTTTCAAATTGTGGGGGGGGCTAAAATTTTTCTGGAGGGGTCTAAGCCCCCTCCCCAGAGGCCTTCCTACGCTTATGGTAGCAACCCTACGGAAATTGATGTAAATTGCCACTAAAAGACCTATCACAGTACTGGTACCAGTACTCCATTTTTTTTTGCAATTTTTAAATTTTTATAATGAAAATGTAAAAGCTTCCTAAGCGTTTGTTTGACTGGTTCATGATGTCCTGTCTGTGGGGTAGTCCTACTAAGTTGTCCAAGAACGTGTCCTTTGGAATGGGGCCAAGTCATGTCCTAAAATGTAAATTTACCCCTTCAATGACAAACCCATGTGAAAGTGACCGGTCCCTCACATACGTATTGGCCAGAACTGAGATTAGTCCATACACACCAGGGTCTAATCCTGCACCGGTCCTGGGGTTAATCCATTTCACATAGGGAAATTAGGTTGGGAAGCTCTGGTGTAGACAGTGCAGAGAAGCAAAAAAAATTACTTGAATTCGAAGATTATGAAGGTTAAGGATTTTGGAATTGATTCCGAGCGAAAGATGCTGCTTCTTTTGAATGAAGACATTAATAAGATTAAAATTAGGATACAGGTGTCATTTATCGAATTCATTTTCTTTTCACAGTATATTAATAATGTCAGTTTAAAAATCCAAATTATAACGGATACATCAAAGTAATAAATATTCTCTTAATTCCAAAAAAAATTTTAAACTAAAGATTTAACATATCAGTTAATTTAAGGATGATATCTTTAAATCAAAAATGTTTTTTTTACTTTAAGGAAAATTTGCTTTAGTTCACAGACATACGACTTTGACGGAGGGACGTACATTTGCAAAATTTGTGTGCCTAATTTAATATTTTTTAAGCAAAGATTATAAACTTTATTTTGATTAAAATGTCATTATTTTGAAGAAATTTGTCCTTAATATTTTGTAAATTGCGCATACTAAAATTTAGGTTACGTAATCTTTAATATCACGTAAATATTTTTTTGCAGTGTAGGATATATATATATATATATATATATATATATATATATATATATATATATATATATATATATATATATATATATATATATATATATATATATATATATATATATATATATATATATATATATATATATATATATATATATATATATATATATATATATATATATATATATATATATGGAGAAAAAAGCTGTAAAAACGAAAGAATTCAAATTTGTTTCCTAGTATCAAGGACGTAAAAATTAAGATACTTCAATTCTCCGCTTCTTTGGCTCGGAATCAATACCAAAATCATTAGTGTAAAGACAAAATCTTTGGAAACGGGCAAGCTTTTTTTCAGTGTACATTAATGTAATTTTGGGACAAAGTAGTATTTTATATATATATATATATATATATATATATATATATATATATATATATATATATATATATATATATATATATATATATATATATATATATATATATATATATAATGATTTTGGTATTGATTCCGAGCCAAAGAAGCGGAGAATTGAAGTATCTTAATTTTTACGTCCTTGATACTAGGAAACAAATTTGAATTCTTTCGTTTTTACAGCTTTTTTCTCCATGTGCTACCTTTAAAAGCGTGTTAACGGTGGGAGCCACCATGGTGCAATGGTTAGCATGTCCGCCTTGCATACACAGGGTCGTGGGTTCTAACCTAGTTTCGACCAAACACCAAAAAGTCTTTTTCAGCGGTGGATTATCCCACTTCAGTAATGCTGGTGACATTTCTGAGTGTTTCAAAGCTTCTCTAAGTGGTTTCACAGCAATGTGAAACATCGTTCGGGCTCGGCTATAAAAAAAGAGGTCCCTTGTCATTAGCATAGAATCGGGCAGAACTCAGTGATAAGAGAGAAGTTCCACAATGGACTGAATAGTCTAAGTGAGCCTGAAATATCGGGCTGTCACTATACCTAACCTAGCGACAACTTAAGTTTCCAAATTCAGACTCGAATCGTAATAGAAATTAGGCTATATTTCAAGTAAAAAACGCATTTAAAATCAAGTGTTGAAAAACATCTCCTAATTTTTAATGCTTTTTTAAATTAACTTCTTTTCTACGTGCATTAAAATTTTAATTATTCCAAATACTTATGAAAAGACGCAATAAGGAAATGATTACTTTCTTTGTGACCACAACAAGTTTTTATAACCGTTTGTTGCGCATTTTTTTTTTCAAAGATTATCGAAACCACATTCGTTTTGTCAAATTATTTTGTATTTTATTGTGTCTGCATCACAAGGTATCACCAGCAGCAGACTTTATTTATTTAATAAGTCCCTCCATATGGCCCACATTATATATTGAATACTATCAGTAGACATTGTCATAGACGATTCAATGTCTGGAATTTGTTTTGCCAAAAGAAAAGAAGAATTGCTTAACCCAAATTGATATCATTATCATATCACGAATGTACATTTTCGGTTGTTATCAAAAATCATTTGACTAATGAAACAAAAAAAAAACTGTCTGGCAATTTAAAAATGAGACCGAAAATTTTATATACTTTTGTATTATATTAGCATAATGGGTTATAAAATTTTATTGTATAATCGCTTGTTAAAGATTTGAAATGGTGTAGTCTAATATGGAAAATAATTAGCAATTCGTTGTACTCAAAATTTGTACTCACTTCCCTACCTTGAGGGGATGTAATGTAGATTTATTATTATTAGGAGTTAGTTGTTTAGATATACGCTATGGGATTTATGTTCTTAGATTTGAATCAGTTCAAAAGCAAGTTTTATACCCACCACCATAGAATGGTGATGGGGGTATAATAAGTTTGTCATTCCGTGTGTAACACATCGAAATATCGATTTCCGACTATATAAAGTATATTCTTGATCAGGGAGAAATTCTAAGGCGATATAAGCATGTCCGTCTGTGTGTCAGTTGTAATCACGCAACAGCCTTCAATAATGGCACTATCGTCCTGAAATTTGCCACAGATTCGTTTTTTGTTTGCAGGCAGATCAAGTTCGAAGATGGGCTATATCGGTCCAAGTTTTGATATAGTCCCCATATAAACCGACTTCCCGATTTGGGGTCTTGGGCTTATAAAAACCGTAGTTGTTATCCAATTTGTCTGAAATTGAAAATCTAAAGGTACTTGAGGACCATAAAAAGGTGTGCCTAAAATATAGATCTTCCTATTTTACTTCTTGGGCTTCTAGAAACTGTATTTACTATCCGATTTGCCTGAAATTGGAAATCTAGAGGTATTTTGGGACCATAAAGAGGTGTGTCGAAAACGGTCCGTATCGGTCCATGTTTTGGTATAGGCACCATATAGACCGATCTCCCGATTTAGCTTCTTTGGCGTCTAGAAACTGCATTTTCTATCCGATTTGTCGGAAATTGAAAATCTAGAGGGGTTTTAGGACCGTAAAGTGGTGTGTCGAAAATGGTCCGTATCGGTCCATGTTTTGGTATAGGCACCATACATACCGATCTCCCGATTTAGCTTCTTTGGCGTCTAGAAACTGTATTTTCTATCCGATTTGTCGGAAATTGAAAATCTAGAGGTATTTTAGGACCGTAAAGTGGTGTGTCGAAAATGGTCCGTATCGGTCCATGGTTTGGTATAACCGCCAATAGACCGATCTCCCGATTTTTATTCTTGGGCTTCTATAAACTGTATTTATTACCCGATTTGCCTGAAATTGGAAATCTAGAGGTATTTTGGGACCATAAAGAGGTGTGTCGAAAACGATCCGTATGCGTCCATGTTTTGGTATAGGCACCATATAGACCGATCTCCCGATTTTGCTTCTTGGGCGTCTAGAAACTGTATTTTCTATCCAATTTGTTTGAAATTGAAAATGGTCCTTATCGGTCCATGGTTTGGTATAGCTGCCAATAGACCGATCTCCCGATTTTTATTCTTGGGCTTCTATAAACTGTATTTATTACCCGAAATTGGGGTGTATCGGTCCATTTTTTGGTATAACCCCCATATAGACCGATATCCCGATTTTACTTCTTGGGCTTCTAGAAACTCTATTTTCTAGCCGATTTGCTTGAAAGTGAAAATCTAGAGGTATTTTAAGATCACAAATAGGTGTGCCAAAAATGGTGAGTATCGGTCCATGTTTTGGTATAGGCCCCATATAGACCTATCTCCCGACCTTATTTCTAGGGCTTCTAGAATCCGTAGTTTTTATAAAATTTGCCGGAAATTAGAAATCTAGAGGTATTTTAGGACCATAAAGAGGTGTGTCAAAAATGGTCCGTATCGTATTTTCGTTTAGAGCAAACTAATCCGAATTTTTGATGAGCGACTCAACGATTGTCTCTAAAATTTGTGTCAAAAGAAAACTTTGCTTGTCTAAAATTTCGTTCCTCAGAAAAGAAAACACTTCTTTCAGAGTATAAGAGGCGCACTGATCATGAAAATTGCTTGAAACTGAAAGTAAAATTTGTCATCAAACCCCCTAAAATTCTATATCGTATATCAAGAAACCCGCTACGACGAAGAGTTTTCAAAGTAATCTATTATATTTGATTCATGGTGGTGGGTATTTAAGATTCGTCCCGGCCGAACTTACTGCTGTATATACTTGTTTTTGTTCACTTTAAAATACACTCATAGAAAAAAATTTGCAAAAAACAACGGTCGAGATGTACATACCATGAATTTTGTAATTCAAGGTCTAGAGAACAGCATTTTATATTTTTTTGTTTAAAATATTTTCAAGAAATAAAGATGTTTTTTTTATATTTCAGCCCTCTAATATTCCTAAAAACTCATATATGTGACCAGCAAACATTTTATTTGCTGTTATGCGTTAATTTGAGAAAATTTTAGATTTTTTTAAAAATACAGGACATGTTCGGATTATGTAGTTTTTATTGTGATACAATAGCCCTTAGTATGTTATTTTAGTTTGGAGCACCCAGAATTAAACATGTTCTAGCATAATCGAGAAGGAAGCAGGCCATTATTGGTATTTCAACAAACATTGACTGCTTTCCTTTTTCAGCTGACTTTTTGCCGGTTTAGCAGATTTCTCCTGTTGTGTATATAGCAAATTTGTTGCTAAATTATAATACCAATTAAACTTGTTCATACGTATAATGAACAATGTTAACCTTTATATACGTATTGTATGGAATTTATATGAATACTTTTTTCTCCTCTTTATTTCAGATTTTCCAAAAGGCCCAGAAAACCAAAACATCATTGCACATATCAAAATAAAATTTCTTCTGGGAAGGTAGTTAAACCTTCACCATGGCTGAAGCCCATCAAGCCGTAGCCTTTTCGTTTGCTATCACCCATGAGGGCTTCGATATCAATTATGATCAAGAAGTCCTTAATCTAGTCTGGAATTCCGGCTACCGTTCATGGAAGAAACGTGTAGCCAGAGCAAGGGTAAATTTCTCATATTGTGGTCTTGCAGTGATGTCCGAACGTATTAACTAACCACTTTCCTCTTTATTTTTATGTTGCGTTTTCAGAATGGCATACGTAATGGTGTCTATCCGGCGCACATACAAAGTTTATGGCTCATAACGGCCATAGCCCTGGGACTGCATTTTGCTGGCCTTCGAACACCCTTTAATATAGTTAATCGTATTTTAGTACATTTACCTGCGAACACAATCAATTGGCAAGTGACAGCTTGCTTTTTAGCCTCATTAGTTATATGGTTAAGTATATGTTTTACAATGCGTTATACGCTCAAATTACTGCTAATGTACAAAGGCTGGATGTATGAATCTCGAGCGCCGGGTAGTAAGACTTCATTAGCCACAAAACTATGGGCCGGTGCTGTTAAAGTCTTTTCGAGTTGGAATAAACCAGGACTATATAGTTTCCAAGGTTCACTGCCCAGACTAACGCTGCCATCAGTAAGCGAAACAACACAACGCTATTTGAGATCCGTACGTCCCTTATTGGATGATGATAAATTCAAACGTATGGAAGCCTTGGCCCATGAATTCGAAACGACAATTGGCAAGAAATTACAATGGTATTTGATATTGAAGAGCTGGTGGTCAACCAATTATGTTTCCGATTGGTGGGAGGAATATGTCTATCTACGCGGACGCAGTCCATTGATGATCAACAGCAATTTCTATGGTACTGATGCCATTTTTATGGATTTAACTCATAATCAAGCTGCTCGTGCTGCCAATGTTATTTATTTGTTATTGAGCTTCAGACGTTTGATTGAGAGACAAGAATTGCAACCGGTGAGTGAAAATATTGAGAAACATCTTTTACAATGTACACTGAAAAAAAGTCCGTAGCTAAACTAACGCTAAATTTAACTTATTTTTATTGCCAAAAAATTTTTTGTTTGCAGTTAAATTTAATTATTTTTTTGAAATTTCCACAGCCGAATGAAATTTTCCTTGTTTCAAGTATGTCTCAAACATTTTTTGAAGTTCAATGACCGCACATATAAGTTCAATATGAACTAAAGCAAAAGAAATTGTTTGTACGACTTCCAAAAATAGTACAAATGATATTGTATGTTTAAAATGGTTATGATGATTTGGCGACAATGATTTTTTTCTTTACTTTTAAAATTCTTTTATGAGAGATTGCAATATTTCGCGAAGTGCAGCTAAAAAGTACACCAAGGCATTAAGTGTTTCTGGTTTTAACAATAAAATCTCAAAATGTGGAGTAAAATTTAGTTAAATGTTCATTCTTCCTATAAAACAGATTACTTTTTTTCTGTGTATCTAATTGAAAAGGAATACAAAGAGATTCTCCCTCACTAAATAAATAACGAAACAAACTTTTCCAGACGGGTTAATGAACTAAACGAAAACCATTATTTGCACAATATTCATATCATACACGGATGAAAAAGGCTGTTTTTCATATGTTTGGCTATAAACATTATATGTTTGGAACACAAATTTTTAAACACAATATTTTTGAGTGCAAGCATATAATGTTCATAAACTAGCATAACATGTTTGGGACATATATGTTAATATGTTAGAACATATTATGTTTGGGACATAAAATGTTTGTAAATATAAAATGTTTGGATGCAAACATATATTAATTTAGAAATAGCCTATAAACATATATCTGTTTAGTAGCTTGGAGCGCTATTTAACAGGGAGCGATATTGAATTAAGTTGGTGGTTGTTGCTTGTTATTACAAAATTAACATTTTATTTTTCCTTGGGCAATTGATCAGCTACTTCTTTGATCCTTACAAACCGTGTGGTCCGCTATTCGAATCCCCGTCCGGCAAAAGTTAAAATTAAAATAAAAAAAATCATACAATTGAATAATTTCTTCTAGAATGTTTGTATTACAGAAAAAGGTGCTAAGAACTAAAAAATCTCGTGGAAGTGAGAAAGATGTTGGGGAATATACAATTGGGCAGAAACAAAATTTTAAGCATTCAGGTCGAAAACCTATGTTGTTAGCACCTATATTACCTGTTTATTTTCATAATTCGTTATGATTGTAAATATATAAATAAATAAATAAAATTTTGAGCACAATATTGTTTGGGAGAATTTTTTTAAGCATATAATATTTTTGGGTGCAAAATGCTTCCAAACATATTATATGTTCACATAATAACATATTGTTTTTTGGAAGACAACATTATTGAATTTGGATGCAAAAATACAAAATGTTTGAAACTTAGACTACCCAAACATATATTGTTTAGACTAATATGCTTTCAAACATATTATATATTGGAAGAGATCAAACATATAAATGTTTGGGCAATACCCAAAAATGTATATGCTTGAAGCAAAATATGTTTGGGAGTATATGTTACAGAAGCGATTTTTTGTGAGCGTGTAGTTGGCAAACAAAAAAACTGAACCAAAACATATTATTGGCAAATATTTATCCCAACGCAAAATAACTAAAACAATCGTGATTCGAAATAGACATTTAAACGAGTAAAAATTAGGATAAGTTTGAACGGGATGAAATCCTTCAGAAGGCATGGAAAAATCCATGGATTTTCTCCAGAAAATATCTAACAAACTAAAAAAATGCATTTTCATTTTTTTCTCCAAACATTTAGATCATGGTTCAAGGCATTGTCCCCTTGTGTTCCTGGCAATATGAACGTACATTTAATACTGTTAGAACTCCTGGCATGGAAACTGATCGCATTGTCCACTACAAAGATTCCAATCATATTGTTGTTCTGCACAAAGGTTGCTACTATAAAGTCTTAATCTACTATAGAGGACGTCAGCTAAGACCATGTGAAATTCAAGTGTAAGTCCCAAATAATATTAGTATGGCATTTTAGGACATATTATATGTTTTGTATATATTTTTCTAGACAAATGGAAGAGATTCTTAATTCAAAGGCTACTCCTTTACCTGGTGAAGAACATTTGGCAGCTTTAACCGCCTGGAATCGTTCAAAATGGGCTGAAGTTCGTAATACCCATTTTTCACGTGGTGTTAATCGTGTCTCATTACATACCGTAGAATCGGCAGCATTTGTGGTATCACTTGATGACATTCCATATGAGTTCGATTTGAATAGGCCAGAACTATTGGACAATTTTGGCAAAACTTTGTTGCACGGCAATGGCTATAATCGTTGGTTCGATAAAAGTTTCACTGTATGCGTTGGTACTAATGGCCGTGTAGGTTTTAATGCGGAACACACTTGGTAAGTTAAAAATTTCCTTATAATCGATTTAATTTTATGATTATTTGTATGCCATAGATAATAATTAATTATTAAATTTTAAGATTTAATTAACTATTAAATTTTAAGAATTTCCATGTGTGCTTATAGTATCGAGAGCATAATGCTACTCGTAATTATGGCCAATCATTAGTTTTTTAGAACGAAGAACTCAAAGAAATTTATTAATAATGGCAGCACTTACACCCAAAGAAATTTGTTGGCAGGGACAGCAGAAAAGTCTGCTAAAACAGCAAAAAGTCTGCTGAAAAAGGGAAAGCAGTCACTGTTTGCTGAAATAGCAAACATTGTCTGCCATTTTTTAAGCTCGATTACATTAAAACATGTTTTAGTATGGCTGAAACAAATACAAATGACAACTTAGGAACTATCCTAACATAATCAAAACAATATTTTATGAATATCTATAGTATTTGCCCAAAAATCTGAATGTTTATCAAATTGAGGCATACACACAAAAAAAATTTCACGAAAATTTTTCCAATGAAAGTCTTAATTGAGTTTTAACAATATTTAATTAAAAATTTAATTGTTTCAACATTTTTTTTAATTGAAACAAAAATCAATCACAAAAATTAATGGTATCAATTAATTTTTTAATTGGTTCAATTAATTCTAAATTGACTTTCAATTAAGTTTTTAATTGATACTATCATTTCTGTGATTGAAGACATTTCAATTAAAAAATTAATTGGATCAATTAATTTCGTGATTGAATCAAAAAAAACAGCGAACAAAATGTTTGCTGATCTTATTTAGGGGCTTGTAAGTATATTACAGTGCAAAAATATAAATAAAATTAAATATGCTTTGGGGGAAAATGTATAACTTAAAAATTGTATAATTTGTTGTTCGTTAGCAGAATTTTTTCTATGAGTGTAGCATAAATTTTTCCTAGGAATTGAAGGCTTTTATTACCATAATTAGAAAGAACTAATTTAGATCAAATATGCGCTGTTTTTCCATAACATATTGTCATGTAAACTCATTATGCCTCTCTTGTAAATGACGTTTCTTTTGGCAAACAATTGCGAAGTCGAAGCTAAGTTTTCGCCAGAAAAATTGCCTAGACCATAAGGTGGATGCATCCCATCCCGGCGTTGTCCCGATGGATAATTCCCCCAAAGCTGACTGCTTTTTTTCAGACGATTCAATTGTTCTCAGCACAGTTACAAGTTAAGAGTTTAATTTATGACATGAAAGTATCATTACCTAACCCATAGACCTTCTTGGCCGTCAATCCTGGCACGGCCTACGGTTTTGGCCGTCTCTGCGCGCTTCGACCACGACCGTTTTCACTTGACGTTGTCGTAAGTGCTCCACTTTTCATTGTCAGTCACCAAACGCTTCAGATAAAAATTTAATCAAGGAAGTTTTTTTTGTGTTAATTCATGTGACAATTATGAATGGGAGTTAGGCCTGATTTCCGTTTTTGTCCTCATCAGATAAACTGTAAAATCTGGCGTATTTTAGTTTTTGTTTTTGTCCCTACGCTCATAGAAAACAAAGTCTGCTAAAAACAGCAGTCGATGTCTGTTGTTATATTTTTGTACTTCAGCGTCTAGCGAACAACGAATTATAAAGTTTTTAGGTTATAAATTTTTCCCCAAAGCATATTTAAGAACCAAAAGTAGTTTTTGGTATATTTTTGCACTCTAATATACTTACAAGTTCCTAAATACGATCTTGTGTAATATAAATATGAATTGGTGCTGGCCCTAGACAAAAAATAATATTTTTCTTTGCATATTTTTTACGATTTATTAGTTATGCCTCAATTTGATAAATATTCAGTTTTATTTGGGCAAATACTATAGATATTCATAAAATATTGTTTTAGTTGTATTAAGATAGCTCCTAAGTCGACATTTTTATTTGTTTCAGCCAAACTAAAACATGTTTTAGTGTAATCGAGCTTAAAAATAGCAGACAATACTTACTATTTCAGCAAACAGTGACTGCTTTCCCCTTTTCAGCAGACTTTCTGCTATTTTAGCAGACTTTTCTGTTGTCCCTACCAACAAATTTCTTTGGGTGTAAGCGATTCACGCTCAAACAAAACAGATCAATCACATCTTTCTAACTCAATCTAAAGGAACCCGATTGGTCTTAAACGTCGAGAGGCTCAGATAAAAACCGCCATCTATTTGATAAAAAAAATGGATTTCCTTTTACTACGAATGATTTACATAATTCCTAATTTTGAGCTAAGAACACATTTTTTATATTCATAATTTCAACAATCGAATGCTGATGCCCCATATTTTGGTCTTCTACTTACAACAACTTTGAGAATTCCATTGAGTTAAGTAATACAAAATATTGTAAGATCATTATTTTGATTTATTTTAATCATTAAGCTCGAGCTCATGTTCAGTTTTATTCAATATTTCGAATGCATCTGGAAAATTGAATATTCAATCATATCAAAGTATTTACAAGAAGTCAAAATACCAATAGAACTCGGGCAGGATTAGAAAATTGAAAAGGATTGAGATTTTGTAATTATTTTAAAAATATAGAACCTACCATGTAATTGTATACGTATATAATGTTTTTTATATATATAATTAAATTAAATAACTAAATTTTACAACAATCTATGAATTATAAAGGGCCGATGCTGCTGTTGGTGCTCACATGTGGGAAAATCTAGTGGTTGACGATCTAGTTACCGATGGGTAATAAATAAAAAAAAAATCTTGTGTAATATAAATATGAATTGGTGCTGGCCCTAGACAAAAAATAATATTTTTCTTTGCATATTTTTTACGATTTATTAGTTCACTTTTGGTTGAGGTCTACTAGTATTTTTTTTTATTTTTTCTTAGGTTAAGCAATGTTTGTCAATATTTGGTTAAGGTTTTTTTTTATTTTATTTATTCAATGTATATTTACATTATCATAGCTTTATTTGTATATTTTAAAACATATTTTATTTTATTTTATTTTATTTTATTTTTTTTTTTTACATTTACACATTTTTAGGGCTGATGCACCGGTTATGGGTCATACATGGGAATATATATTTGGTGATGATATTGATGGGTAAACCACCATTACAAAATATTCTAAAATCTTGTCCCAAATATAATTCTATTTCATTGTTTTAACAATAAAAACCCATAAAACTTCGAAAGAAAAATTCATTTCAAATTAAAAAAAAAATCTAAAAATGTCAATATTTTGTGAATTCACAAAAAAATTTCCATTATCATAAATATTAGTTTATTGTTTGATGTTTCATACCAGTTGTTGGTATTTTTTGAAATAACGTAATTAAGTACGTCTATTTCCCCCTGGTGAATTCCCAAATGGCCTATACATTTGCTATTGTAGTTTGAATGAATTTTTCTTGCATTATAATTGATCTTTAACCAAAGCACCGCTTTTTTGTATACTAACTACTATAGTAATCGAATCATTGTACTTTGTAAGTGTGTCATAACATTATTGTATGATGATGTAAAAAAACATTTCATAATTTAGTGTTATCAAAATTATAGAACTCTATGCCAAATCCTAGGGGTATACAAACTTTTTTCGCGTGTAACACATCGAAATATTGGTCTCAGACCCCATAAAGTATATATATGTTTTGGGTCGTGGTAAAATTCTGAACCGATCTAGCGATGTCCGTTCGTCCCACTGTTGAACTTGCGAACAAAACAATCTATCGGATTGAAACTTGAGACAAGTAGTAGTAGATGCAGGTATTGCGAATCGGACCACTTTTTTAGGTATAGCCCTAATATAAATTAGATTTGATTTCTTGAGACTCCTGAGGGAGCAAATTTCATCCACATCGGAATTCGACATCCCAGCAAAAAAATTTGGAAGTTCTTCTGAAGGCACAACTTTAAAAGCACTTCCAAAAATGTCCTGCCGAAGATTTTAACTACACAGGAAGTTCTTTTAATTCATTTTTTTATAACTTTTTTTTGAAAATATTTGAGGTCAAACGTTTCAGATAAGCGTTAGAATGCATTAAAAATATAAAATTTTTTATTTGCAAAATATCACAAAATTTGTTAAGTCACATCCAAAACACTAAATTCGGATCACACCTTAAAAAGTAATGCAAATTCAGTGCAACGGCTGTTGAAATGGTGGACATCTGTCCTATGAAAAGCCCATGTTAAATTCATCGCTTCTGCGCCAATTTTGCACCACTTCCGGATCCAAAAATAACATTTTCACTACTTTTTTTTGACGACGCTTTTTCAGCTGGGATGTGATGAGAGTATCTATCTTCTAACTATCATACAAAAATTGCTCAATATCGATCAATAATTATATATAGAACCCGTATAAACCGATCCACAGATTTGATTTTTTGAGCCTCCTGAAGGGGACAATATATCTGATCCGGTCAAAATTCGTACTTGATGTCCTCTGGGAATCATCCAACAATTTCTCCATATCGGTATAATTATATATTGGCCTCATATAAAACTATCAAAAATTAAAATAGAGAAGCAGAATAAAATTAAATCTTGTTTATAACTTGAAGGTGAATGATCCAAAGCAACAATTTAAAACTTAACCCACATCTGAACTTTTTTATATATTAAATTCCACCGAATTTTTTAGATTATTAGTCAAAATATGAATATTTGAAGCGATTGATTATGGTTAGCCTTTGTATATATGCATGTGCATGCCTACGCTAGTATTTGTTTTATTTGTTTGTATGTTTGCGTTTCTTTTTGTAAAGCGGTGCTGGATCCACCTACATTATCTAAATTTTTTAATAAAAAATGGAATTTCTATTATCTCATATTTAGATACGACGAAAATGGAAATACAAGGGGTACACCTGAATATCCACCTCCATCACCCACACGTCTTAGTTGGAAGTTGGAGCCATGTTTGCCACAAATTGAAGAAGCCACCTTAGACGCTAACAAATTGATTAATGTAAGACATTGATAATAGCAAACCAAAACAAAATGTTTTATCATTTCACTTCTTCTCAAAGGATATTGATCTCAGAATTTTGGTACACAATCAATATGGCAAAGGATTCATGAAGAAATGTCGCCTTTCTCCAGATGCCTTCATTCAAATGGCTTTACAGTTGGCCTACTACCGTGATGCTGGTCGTTTCTCATTGACATACGAGGCATCAATGACACGTTTATTCCGTGAAGGCCGTACGGAAACTGTGAGACCATGTACCATAGAATCAGCTGCCTGGGTTAAGGCAATGGAAGATAAGACCAAGACGGTAGTTATAGCTATTAAATTTTCATAACTATGATTTACAATTTCCATTTTGTTTTTGTTTAGATTGAAGAACGTGTTGATTTACTGAAGAAAGCTTGTGATCGCCATCAACTTGGTTATCAAGATGCCATGTGTGGTCGTGGCATTGATCGTCATTTGTTCTGTTTATATGTCGTTTCCAAATACTTGGAAGTCGATTCCCCCTTCCTCAACGAAGTACTCAGTGAACCATGGCGTTTATCGACTAGTCAGACACCTCATGGTCAAACACCCAAAATGGATTTGAAAAAGCATCCACAATGCATTAGTTCTGGAGGTGGTTTTGGTCCAGTTGCCGATGATGGTTATGGTGTTTCATATATTATTGCCGGAGAAGATTTGATATTCTTCCATATATCAGCTAAAAATCATTGTGAAACCACGGTAAGTTTTTTTTCGGAACGAATACACATATAGAAATTAAGAGAAAACATGCATTTATGAAAGTTCAAGTTCAAAAATTAATTAAAAGGTCGGTTTTTTTTATTAAAGCCTACATATAAAGGGTAAAATGTACCTTGATATGACAAACCACCCTGTCATATCCACCAATGTAACGATTCAGGACTTTATTTTCATTTATATACCTTGAACAATTATCTTTTTCTGGAATATAAATCTTTATGGCATGGATATTTCACAATATGCTTACGCGCCAAGAACATCGGGTCAGGAACCAATCTAACCTGCTTGAGCTAGTCAGGGGACCATCTTTCCATGCCTCAATGACTCTGTGGATATGTTCTTTAACCAAATATGTTTTCTTGTGCCAGTGGCATTTAATATACGGCGCGTAACATAGATTTTATATGGCCTGGAGATTTTCTCTGGCACTAATGAGAATTTTGTATTGACTATTAAAAGGCTGGTGAATACAGTTGTTCGTTTTGTATACACGGTGCGTCGAAGGGACCATGTATCTGGGTACGTTAAGAAGTTTTTGGGTTGTTCTTTTTCTGACTTTGTGAATATTCATTTACTTCGACTATTCTATTGTACTATAAAAAGTGGAATCCCTGCAGAACTTTACCGTAGCTTTACCTTTAGTAGATCTACTCGCAATCCTCAAAAATTTATTCCGAGAATTCGGTATTCAGTCTATGCGAAATCTTTTGTTGTGAAAATTGCGAGATGCTGGAACTATTTACCACATTATCTACGCATTTTTTCCCATACGAATAATGTTTTCTGTCTTAAGTTAGTTGAACATTATAATACCTTAGCATCATAATATATGGATATCTGAGCATGAACTATCTGGACCTTTTACTATTAGTTCTTGTAGATTTATATCTAGAAATTTTAGGTGCTGTCACTTATTGATTTATTTATATATAAATTTATATATTTATATATATATTTTTTTTTTTGTTATACAAGGAATTGTTATTTTATATTACTTAGGTATATAGTTGCTTTGTAATACGTTATTGGCCAATAGGCTTTTGTATTAAAATGAATAAATAAATAAAAAAAAATAACTTCCCGATATGATGTCTTATGGAAAATGACGTTCCATTAGCCATCCAAAACTATGTACCAAGACTAATTATGGTGGCAACCCACTATTTTAGGCTTGCTTAGACTATTCAGTTCATTGTGATACCATTGTGGCGAACTTCTCTCTTATCACTGAACGCAGTCCATATTGAATTCAATAACTCTCTTATTACAGCCGATTCAGATTGACGCTTCATATTACGGTGAAACCATTTAGAGAGGCTTTGAATACTCAGAAGTATCGCCAGCATTACTGACAACGCTGAAAAGTTTTTTTTTTTTTGTGAAAAGTTTCTTTCGCATTAGTTAGTATATAGACCGACCTTCCTCTTTTGCTTCTTCACATACAAAGGTGTTCTGCGGAGATAAACTTTCATATCTAATGATTGGTTCATATGAGCGATGTACGTGATTATGGACTTGTGTATATAAAAACTTAAAGCACTCACAGATTTTCAATCGTATTTGATAAAAACTACAAGTCTCTGTTACGCCCAAGAAATCAAATCTGGGATGGGTTGTAATAGTGCTTTATCCCTCAGAGAAGCTCAAAACTGGGTATCGGTGGCTATAACAAATTATAGGCCAACATTACCCACTTTTTGTGGATAGCATAATAAGATCGTATATGGCGGCTAATGATTTAACCTAATTTTTTGTTGCTCTAGGGGTTTTCTTAGCATCACATATCTAACTTTAAGTGGATCGAATAAATAAAAGAAGTCGGATCTGAATTTGGATCAGAATTTGTAATAACACGTTGCTGTTGTTTAAGCAGATTTGTTTTTGAAGTTTTCTTTCGCTGTTGTTTCGTCTGAAGAAGTTTTGCCGTTTTAGCAACACAAAACTACTGATTAAGCAACTTTGTTTAACATCATTAAATTGCTATTGAGATAAGATCACTTGATACTATATTTTATTTTATTTTATTTGTTTTTTTTTTTTTTGCAGAATGTCCATCGTTTCGCCGACAATATTTGCAAGGCTTTAGCCGATATTCGTGCTATGTTCGAGGAACATATGAAGAAATATCCACCCAAGAGTAAAGCAGCAGTCGCTTCCAATGGCAATCAAGCCGTTGCAGCTAAATAATTTGGATCCCATCAAAATTGCTTCCATGCCCAACACCTGATCATCATTGCAATTCACCATTATCAACTGTTTTCTCATGTTTTTTATCTGAATAACACACAAAACAACGAGATGATGGTGAAATCCCATCTCTATTTTTATGCTGAAGTGAAATTATTTTTCAAGCATTTGTTTTTATTTTATTATTGTTAGCAATATTAGCTTTAGTTATTATTGAATCCATATGTTTTTTAATAATAAGACAAATACTATCATTTACTTTAAGTTTAGCAATAAAAATAGTAAAGAAAATCGTAACACTTTTCCCAATTTGTTCAATTTGTTTTAAAGTTTTTGTTTTTCATCTTCTTTCTAATGCGAGACTCATTTATTTAAAAATTTATTCCTATTATTATATAGTGAAATTTTTTTCAATTTATTTTTGATTTGCCCTTTTAAAAATCCTTATCTCTAAATATTAGTTAAAAAGTTTGTTGATGAAAATTTATTTAATCTATATAAACAAAATTTTAAATAAAAAACTCAAGAAATTTTATAAACATTTGCTTATTTATTAAAAAATTTACAATCATAATAAACTATGGATTTTGCAATATTTTATAAGGTACGCAAACTAGTTTTACGGGATTGAAAACAGATGGCGTAGTTCGGGACATACGCATCAGACAATACTGACACTATATTCCTCATTCCAAAACCTTCATTTTCAGTATGTGTCACTTGCAGGGAGTGTACCCACAAATAAGTATTTGCGGGAAGCCTGCGAACAGCTTCTTTAAGGTGAACAAAGAAAAGTAAAAAAAATATATGGAAGCCGAATATTCATGGAAAGTTCATATTGAGTATTTGAAAAGGACCAACCGGGTGTAATGTACAATGGCCTGCTACAAACTGGTGAAAAGATAACAGAAACTTTGTATCGAAATGAATTGATGCGTTTGAGCCGAGCATAGCCTGATAAATGCCAACAAACGCGTATTTTGAAACACTAAAATGTGGAGTCCTACCCCATTCGTCGTATAGCAGACGTTGTTCCTTCTGATTACCTTTTCTTCCGATCTATAACGTATGGCCTGACTGAGCAGCATATGAGGAAGCCAAAAATTGGGTCGATTCGCGGATTGAGTCAAAATGCGAATGTTTTTCCCTTCGTGGTATTCATGTGTCGCTAGAAAGATGGAAACATTTGTGGCTAACGATGGACAATAATACTTCGGTTGATTAGTCAGTTAGAATTTTTTTTCGGAATAAATGCTCGCAAATTTCTCCAAAGAGAAACATTTTGAAGACATCAGTTAAAAACGATTTCAAATACCTTGAGTCACATTTAAAACCCAACAAATTTTACAAATAGTTGTTCTCTAGACCAGGAAGTACAAAAGTATAAAAAGAGGCAACTACATTTTTAAAACAAGTAAGTAAAGTCTAAAGTCGGGCGGAGCCGATTATATTATACTCTTAGACTCTCAACTACTTCAAATTTGCTGGGAGCTATATAAAGGTTTGCATTTCCAGATACAAATACTTTTAATGGAGACAATTTTTTGTACTTTTACAAAAACTCTAGAATTACAATTTAAATCGGCCCTGGGATGAAACACAATGTTAACATAGTAAAAAAATATGGGAAATATGAAGCGAGATAAATTTTAATGCAATTATACAAAAGAGCATTTATGATTTATCAGGTGATACATATGTATTCGAGATATAGGGCAATTTTAGTAATATTTACAATTTTTGATACTGCTAATTAGCAGTGGCGACTTTACAGGGATATTGGTTAGATCCCGCCAAGATATATGGTCAAGTGTGGGTTGTGATATATTATTTGGTCAAGTCGGGCGACTTGGAGCCTTATTTAAAACTCAATCGTTCTGTGGAAATTCTGGCATTACAGTGTTTAGGATATGACTAAGATATGGGGAAATCATCACAGAATTTTGTGTTAAGTGTGGGAATTTTGGCCTTATTTGTATAAACCGGAAAAACGAATATATGGAGGCTTTATCTAAATCTGAACCAAATTAGATCAAACTTGACACACTTAAATATCATATTAAATATATTCTCTGTGGAAACTATCCAGTCAATTGGAGGAAAATCTCATTGAAAATGGGTCTAAAATATGAAACAGTCTACCATATTTCCCCAACTCTGGTGTACGTATATATGGGAGCTATATATAATTTGAACCGATTGTGACTAAATTTGACATGCATTGTTAGAATAATAATTCTGCAATCTCTGCAAAATTTCACGTAAATGGAGTATAACTATAGCCTCCGTGATCATATGAGTGTAAATCGGGCGAAAGATATATATGGGAGCTATATCTAAATCTGAACCGATTTCAACCAAATTTGGCACACTTACCGATACTATTAAACGTACTCCTTGTGCCAAATGTGAAGCAATTCAGGGCAAAACTCTGGCTTTTGAGGCCATATAAGTCCAAATCGGACGAAAGATATATATGGGAGCTATATCTAAATCTGAACCAATTTTAACCAAATTTGGCACACATAACGACACCGTTAAACGTACCTCTCGTGCAAAATTTGAAGCAAGTCAGGGCAAAACTCTAGCTTTTGAGGCCATATAAGTGGACATCGGACGAAAGCTATATATGTGAGCTATATCTAAATAAAATTTCACGAAAATCGGTAGTAAACTTTGGCCTCTGTTGCCATATGAGTCTAAATCGGACGAGAGATATATATGGGAGCTATATCTAAATCTGAACCGATTTGGCTGATATTTTGCAAGTTTTTCGAGACTCATAAAACATTCGGATGTACGGAATTTGAAGAACATCTGTTGATAAACACGCCAATTATGACCAGATCGGGGATAAATATATATGACAGCTATATCTAAATCTGAACCGATTTTTTCCAAAATCAATAGCGATCGCCTTTGTCCCCAAAACGACCGTGCCAAATTTGAGGACGATCGGACTTAAACTGCGACCTAAACTTTGCGCACAAAAATACATGAACAGTCAGACAGACAGACGGACATCGCTAAATCGACTCAGAATTTAATTCTAAGACGATAGGTATACTAAACGATGGGTCTCAGACTTTTCCTTCTTGGCGTTACATACAAATGCACAAACTTATTATACCCTGTACCACAGTAGTGGTGAAGGGTATAAAAAGAAGACATCACAGATCAATGTTGCCACAATGAATTTTTTATTTTGGACCGACATTTTTCCAAAGTTGGACCAAAATTCGCATCAGCGGACCATTTTGCTAAATTAAATTGATATCATTTAAAAGTTAAAAATTTCCGAAAATTTTACTTCGATAGAAAAATTTGTCAAATTTTTATTTCTATTTATTTCTATAGAAAATTTTGTCTAAATTTTATTTCTATAGAAATTTTTGTCAAAATTTTCTTTCATTCGTTTTGTTTTGTTATTGTTGGTTTTGTTCTTTAATCATTGTTGTTGTTTTTTTGATTTCAGCTTAAATAAACAAAATTCTATTTCTATAGAAAATTTTGTCAAAATTTTGTTTCTATAGAAAATTTTGTCAAAATTTTATTTCTATAGAAAATACTGTCAAAATTTTATTTCTACAGAAATTTTACCAAAATCAACCAAATTTCATTTGGTCCCACCATCCGATAGGAACAAAATGGCAATCCTGTCACAGATATAGGAAATTTTGAGTACTACTCAAACATGTCTCATTTAACACATAACACTACCTTCTTCATCTTCTTTCCGATTTAGTCGAAAGAAGAAGTATCTTTGATGAGGAATATGAAGGAAGAAAATATATGAATTTAGGTTCTTTTCATAATGATAATAATATTCATACAATCCTAAAATAAGACCACGTAAATGAATTTCATATTTTTTATTATTAATTACATTTAATGTTCTACCCAGCTAGAGGATTAGCATGTATCGTTACACCATTTATTTTCTTCTCTACGTGAGGACGATATGTTTTGGGATTTACGGGTAATTTTTCCAATTCATCCAAAGCATCGAATCCGTCAATGATTCGTCCAAAGAGGGTATATTTCAAATCCAAATTAGGTTGAGCTGCATATGTAAAGAAAAACTGGCTAGCGTTCGCATTTGGACCATTATTTGCCATTGATAACATGCCACGATCTGAATGCTGTAAATATTTAATATATTAGCTCTGAAAATTCTGAGACACAAAAACGTCTTACTTTTAAGTGATCCTTAAACTCATCTTCAAATTTATGACCCCATATAGATTGACCATTTTTCCCCGTATTTGTGGGATCTCCCGTTTGTACAATGAATCCTTTGATATTTCGTATAAATGCACATCCATTATAATAGTCACTTGCACATAAAGCTAAAAAATTTTCACAAGCCTTGGGACAATCTTCGCAGAATAGTTCTATTTTTATGTCTCCAACATCCGTATGAAATGTAACCGACTGAAGCAAGTTTCCGCAAAAAAGAAAATAAGAACCCGTTTTAATTAGAACTTAAACATTGTGCATGCAACGGGATTTTACATATCAATTTCTATAAAAGTAACGATGATCAGTGGAGCTAATAACAGCAAAGTACGTTAAATTCTAAATAGTCCTGATTTACCGCCCATTCGTGGAATTTTCGTTCTCCTCGAGACGAACGATTCGTCAAAAATCCCGTATTGATATCTCGAAAACCAGAATCTGGGGAGTTGTTTCGGTGTTCGATAGTAAATCATAAATAATGAGTTCATGACAAATTTCAGGATTTTCTAGCAAATATATCTAAAGTTTTTTTAGTTTCAATTTAGATGAACGATTCGTCTAGAGTCGATTTTGTGTTTCATGAACAGGCAGTTAGTTAATTGAAAACAATAGTTTATTAGGTATGGACTTTGAAGGTTTTAAAATTTCCCATTACCAACTATCTGTGATCGCTGTGTTCATTCCAGGTTTCTATTCAACCTTTTTTAATTAAATTAAATAAAAAATAACAATCAGTTTTTCCGAAGCTATATGTAAATTTAAAATTTTTTGACAATTAAGTTTGGATCCTCAAGGGAGCCACCGTGGTGCAATGGTTAGCATGCCCGCCTTGCATACACAAGGTCGTGGGTTCGATTCCTGCTTCGACCGAACACCAAAAAGTTTTTCAGCGGTGGATTATCCCACCTCAGTAATGCTGGTGACATTTCTGAGGGTTTCAAAAACTTCTCTAAGTGGTTTCACTGCAATGTGGATCGCCGTTCGGACTCGGCTATAAAAAGGAGGTCCCTTGTCATTGAGCTTAACATGGAATCGAGCGGCACTCAGTGATAAGTTCACCAATGTGGTATCACAATGGACTGAATAGTCTAAGTGAGACTGATACATCGGGCTGCCACCTAACCTAACCTAACCTTGTATCCTCAAGTGGATCGTCGAGGACCTGAATTTTCGGAACGACCGGAAGTGATAAAGAATGCAGCCGATGCATGCTCCCCTTGCATACAAAGGGCAATGGGTTCAATCCCAGTTTCGACCAAACACCCCTTTCAGCAATCTTGGTGAATCTTCAGTGATTCATCGTATCGGTGGATGTCGATTCTGTATCAATACTAGTTGTCTTTGCGTGCAATATATCATTATTCAAAGTCAAATTCCGGATCCTCTGGATGAGTCTTTGGTCTCTGAGAGATGATCATTCGAGAATAGTCCGGCTTTAAACCACGAATAAAAATGTCTATTGCGATATTTTATGATTCTGTCTTAAGTAACAATCAGTGAAATAAAATTCTCCTGTACAAACTCTCCCTTTTATCCGCATAGTGGAGCGACAAGAGCCTTTTGATTAAAAAACAACATTATAAGCAACTATGGTTTAAAAAAAAATTATAACATAATGATGAAACATACTGCAAGAAAATATACAACTTAAAATGGATGGCTCTTATAAGCAATAACACAGCAACAGATATTAAATGAATGAATGAAAGGATTTCGTCGATGAAACAAAAAATTACCATATTTTAATTAATATTGTTATTTTACACCAGATGTCCAGATGTTGCTTGTTTATATTTTGATAAATTTATAGACTACAGTAGTGTTGGGAAAGTAACGAGTATTTGATTACTAGTACTCGTTACCTTTTCAAAAATATTCGCCGAGTTTTCAAAGAAATTACAAATGAATTCGACGAAATGAATCAATTAGTGTAAAGACAAAGAATTTGGAAACGGTCATACTTTGCGGGCATGCATGTATAGGTCAGTACTATGTTCAGAATCGAGTTAAAAATCACTTTCTAAAAACTAAAGGGTGGTATTAAGTTCGAGTTTAAGCTGAATACTATGTTCAGTTTTCAAGCTGAAAACCAGCTTATTTTCACGGTTACTTTTTTTAATCAATTAATTTTGAAATATTAAATGGTTCGCAATCAATACATTGGATCTTTTCCATCCATAATTTGAAGAGACTTGATAAAAATGTTATCGTCTTCATATATATTTTTGCACTTTTAATTTAGTGTTTTGGTGAAAAACTCGAACATAGTACTCACCTTTAGTTATTTTTAGTTTTTATTTTTTAAATGAAAAATGTAATTTTCTTAATGAAACAATGTCAAATTTTAGGCAACAACAAAAAAATTACATTTTCCCCTTTATTGAAATTTATTTCGTGCTCTTAATTTCTTTTTATTTGCATTTTAATGCTATGTCAATACTTGTCGTATACGCGTTTGGTTCGAGTATTAAACTAATGTGGTAAATGGTTTGATGTGCTCAGTAGCCAATCTTCCTCTTCTATAATCTTTGGATTGGAGCGGTTTTATATTTCGGTTTTCTAACGGCGTAAATAATGAGGGCGGTACGAGTACACCGTTGTTTGGAAATTTAAAACGGGTTGGCAACGCACCATTAAAATGTGTAGAATCGACCAATTTAAAGGTAACTTCATACGATAAACTACAAACGGGGAAGGAGTTATGTCCCTTTCGAAACCGAAACTTTTTAAAACCGAAACTTTTAAAAATCTGGTAAGAAATTGCACATTTTTTGATAATTCTTGACATTTACAACATCACATGACTTGGTATATTTCGAAAGTTTCGGTTTCAAATATACCCTTAAGGTAAGTACTATGTTCGCTTTTCGAGTTGAAATTTTCGCGGTTACTTTAATAAAACAGTTCAATATGAAGCAGATAAATTAATTCAATAGATTTCGGCAAGACTTTACAGGAATATTTTGGTTTTAATTTATAATTTTGATTATTTCAGGAAAAGTAATCGCGAAAATAAAGTGATTTTCAACTCGAAAACCGAACATAGTACCCACCTTTAGTGTGTAAATATAACCACAGCAATAGGCGGACTCTTACTTACTTTTGTTTACTCAAATTAATAAACATCTAAATAATCGTGTTCTACTTCACCACAATGATTCTTTTACAATTCTCTTAAAATGCACTTTGTCTAACTCTTTGAAGATACTCTTATTGGCACTTAAGCGATAGTAACAGCGTTTTTTACAATTCTCTTAAAATGCAATGATTCTTTTACAATTCTCTTAAAATGCACTTTCTCTAACTCTTCGAAGATACTCTTATTGACACTTAAGCGATAGTAACAGCGTTTTTCCGAAGAGTATTGGATATCGTATATCGATTCTCAGGGGCCAAATTACCGCAGTCGAAATCGAGTAAAGGGCACCTTATACGGTCGGATAAACCCTACGACACAACACGTTGCGGCGACAAATCCGCTAGTATAAGGCCATGTTCACGTATTGCGTGGACGTCAAAACAACTTTGATTTTTTCCGGTTGGGAGGCACAAATCTTCACGTGTAAGGGGATGTTCGCCAAACATTAGCAAAAACAAATTTATTTTCATAATTAAAACAAGCATTTCTGCAATGAAATTAATGAGGGATCGCTAATTCAGCTTGGAATTTTTATTGTTTCTTCCATTTTTACTGAAAAAATGGCTTTAAACCTAACTTTTCGTCCGTCTTCATTGTTTGTGTTTATGCTTCTTCTTATTTCTTCATGTTGTTATCATAATTGTTCGTGCAGTGTGAGGGTAAAACTTGAACGAACACACAACAAATAGGCGAACCTCTGTCGTAGTGTTTATCCGACCGTCTAAGGTCCGCTTAATTCGTCATCGTAGTGTAGTTTACGCGGATCCCCGCAGTCGTTATCGAATTGTTTCTACTCGAAGTTGAACACGATAGGTAGCATGCTATCGAAAACGAAGTATGTAGTGATTTTTGAGCAGAAAAAAGGTAAACAAAAAGAAAAAAGTTGATGAAAATGTAATTATTATTCTATTTTAGCAAAATACATTTAAGAAAATATAATATTACTTGCATTTAGGGAAACGGATCAAAGAAAGGAATGCTCAGTAGCCGCTTCAAAAAAAAACTTTTCAAGAACATATTTAAAAGTTTCTTTTGACAGATGAAAACGTCTTTTAAATCTATGGATGTTTAACATCATCAACGCAATTAGTTAAAAGCACTCACTTCAAAATAGAATCACTTACTCTACTTCAGGCAATGCTAAAGGACTGCTTTGTCACGAATATTTTTCCTTATTAATGCCACTTTGTACTCATCCTCTGAATCCGAAGACGAGGAAAACAAAAAAAACACACAAGAACAATATAAATATCTCAGAAATACATAATTTGATAACAAAAAATTATTTTGAAATTCTTCTATCCTCCAATTTCTTATTACCATATGTTTACAGCAATGTAAAAAAAGTAGTAGACAAAATAAATTACGATCGAATGCGGTGATCCAAAAATTTAATGCGATCGAAATGTTTCTCTATACGAAACAGAACTCGATGACGAATGCGGTGATTTGGCCCCAGAAGTGCCATCAAATTCAAAAAAAAGTTGGCATATATTCTAATTTCTTGACGTAAATATCTAGTGTTTCCAATGATTCCTAATTTTTCATACTCACCACATGACATTGTGGTTTCTTTTCCACTTATTTATTTAAAAAAAAAACGACTAATAATCTAACATAACAGATAATCTCCTGCATACAAATTAGCGACACAAACCTAACCCTCAACTTTTTACCAAGGAAACTCAGCTTTGTTCGGTGAATAAATATTTGTCTGTATTTCAATTAGATGGAGAGAAAGTGCTATTTAATATGTTTGTGCCTTTTCAGCAAAATTTTTTTAAATCCACTCATTCTTTAAAAGTAAATAAAAAATATAAAGCAATGGTTTAGCTTGTTGCAAAGAAAATATTTATTGATGAAAAGAAAAAAAAAAATAGGAAAAAGAAAAATTATTAGGGCTATTGTTTCTTGAAAAAGTTACATTTATGTATAATATAAGAGTAAATATCAAAATATTGTATTGTAATGTTGATGTCTTAAAACTTAAAAATAATAATATGCTATACATGAATTACAAAAAAAGAACATATTACTGTAAAGTTTAAATCAAACACATATAGGAGACAACAAATATAATATAGATATATAATAGAAGATTATGAAATCAGACAATTTAGAAGAAATTAATACAGAAATTTTTAATCCTTGAAATGAAACATTTTGGAATCGATATATTGACGTGTTTCGTATATAAAAAAGCAAAAAAAAATTCGATAATGCGATATATATGAGAAATACTAAAACTAAATATATATTTTTTTTTGTATTTTTTATTGTTTTTAATTTTTTTTTTTAAATTTTTTTTTTTTAATTTTTTCTAATTTATCATTTTACTGGTGATATATACGACATAATTAGCTTTGCTCTTAACATTGATTACGATATTTCTCCCAAATCCAAAATTATATGTCCATAAGCTGACAACACATGCGTTAATTAATTTTGCAATCTCGGAATCTATCCAGCAGAAATACTGGCCTTGTTTATTCGGGTATGTGGTATCCGGTGTTGTTATAGTATTTATTACTTTTGTGTTAGGATGCCAGCTATGGTGCGGTGCTTGGTTGGGATTTGACCGCGTAGTTTACTCCTCAATACGATAGATAAGGAAGAAATTCTCGACATCCTTCTCAGCGGCTGGTGGTGCCTCGACAGCTTTTCTGGATAATGGTTCGAATCCCATTAGCAAGAAGCTTTCCAAAATGTGGGCGCGATCTGCACGATCCTTACGGATGCACATGACCACACCATCCACCTCCAGCTTATCTTCGGCAAATTCTAAGAGAGACAACAATGTTTGTTGAGAGGCCTCTGGAGCCAGTTTTTCTGGCATGGCCACATACAAGATGTTATTCTCCGGATTCAAAACGCATTCCCATTTGGTGAATTTCTTTTCGGTGACATGAAATTTGATTGCAATGCGTGTAGGATGGTCTTGATTCAATATCTGCTTTACTATCTCTTGACAATCATCATCCGAATAAATGGATTGAACATCCGAATCCGAGCATTCCGAAGATGCTGAGGAAGTGCTGCTACTGCTAGCACTATTGCTTCTGTCGAAGACACTGCTGCCACCAGACGAACCAACAGAAGATTTTCGAGTGTAACCTGAAAAAATACATATTTTTTATGTTTTTCATAAGAAATAGCAATTTGGCAGATAAACTGCTGCCCTAAATACTAACCTGTTAAGAGAGACGCCCTATCGTGATCTGTTCTGTGGTGGGTAGGGACATCAGGACCACCACAGAGGCCCTACGCCGAGAGAGATACAGTAGGACTCAGTCGACATGTTGGTAGCGCAAGACGAGGTGGAGATGGTACGCAACTTATTCTCAGCGCAGTTGGCGCCAAGGACAGATTCCGTAAACTCTCTTCTACTACTACTACTACTTAATGGGTCGCTGTAAGAAAAGAAATCAATTAAATTTGTATCTCATAAACCTAGAGTTATTTTGTGTGAAAATAAAGTTTGCAGTGATTTGGATGAAGTCAAGTATTCAATTACTTATTGATTTCAAAATTCCTTTCTTCGAAGAAAATAATACATCTACTAGAAATACTGCTATTTCTTAAAAGAGAAATGCATTCCCTGGCACATTGTGCTCAAGAAAGAGGAGGCGATGTTAGTTTAACAGCGGTAATTTTATTCTTTTTCGAAACATCGATATAATTTTACATAATTAATGCGTATGCTCTTATCGTTCACGTTTTTGACAAGTTTTAACAAGAATGCATTTGTCATCTATATTTTTAGTTTAAAAAAAGTAACTGAAAATAGTACCAATCTTATGGTAGCGTAACAGAAACTGTTGACTTCTTTTTTCCGAAACCGGAGAACTATAATTTAATATTTCTTATTACCAAATTCAAAACAATTTATTCACATTTTATCAAAGGAATTTCATCTTAAGAGTAGGTAAAACCTATAGGTAAATAATAGGAATAAAATTGTATTTTAATGTAATATGTAAGAATTCAAAACTATTTTTCAATGAGTAGTTCTTTTTTTTTATAATTTTAACTTCATTTTTGCTTATTTAATTATTTACATCCAAACTAAAGTTTTATACATCCAAATCATAGACTCTATATTGCTATATATCTATATATCTACGGTCTATGATCCAAATATAAAATTCATTCTCTATACCTGAGTTGCCAATCGCTGCTATAAAAGCGTTGTGTCTGTTATTGTCCAGTTGGCAGCGCCGATTATGCTTGTCAAGCACGCATACAATACACATCGTGATTCAAGCAAATTCAGATGTAGAAAAACATGGCGCTGCGCTGAACTGTCAAATACTAAAGACCACTGAAAAAAGCCGTACACATTAATCGTTTACTTTCTAAACACTGAATAAAAAATAACTAAAATTGTTAAATATTCTAAAGAAAATATTTAATAAACATCTAAAAAATGTCTATTGGTGTACCAATAAAAGTTCTCCATGAGGCTGAGGGCCACATTATCACATGTGAAACAATAACTGGCGAAGTCTACAGAGGAAAATTAATTGAGGCTGAGGACAACATGAATTGCCAAATGACGCAGATTACGGTAACATACCGGGATGGGCGTACAGCACATTTGGAAAATGTATATATCCGTGGATCGAAAATACGTTTCCTCATACTGCCGGACATGCTAAAGAATGCACCAATGTTTAAGAAACAAACCGGCAAAGGGCTTGGAGGGACAGCGGGCAGAGGAAAAGCAGCTATACTACGAGCACAAGGTATGTAGAGAAAGAACCATAGAAAGCACCTACGATATAAATATGTTTTCATTAAAGCCCGCGGTCGAGGACGTGGAGGTCCTCCTGGAGGTGGTCGAGGTGGGCCTCCTGGTGCCCCAGGTGGAGGACGTGGTGCCTGGCAAGGTGGTCCAACTGGTGGACGTGGTCGCGGCGGATTGTGAGATGGCTAAGAAATGTTATACTTTATGGATTTAGTCATTAAGTTACTCTGGAATTTGTGTTACGCGTTCCTATCGAACGGTATTCATACTATGAACTCAAATTCGGAAATAGTGTACATTATTTTAAGACTTATAATATATAATGGCCCAAAATATTAAGTCTCAAGTAGTAAATTTGGATTTCCAATAAATTTTAAAGTTTTCCAATTAATTCGTGCGTAAAAATTTACATTCCGAATTTTCCATCTGTATAGTTTCGTCAACTGTAGAATTGATCGACTATCGGCTTATTACGATAAAATTTTATCATAAATCAAACAATTTGGGTGCTATAGATTTTTATAGTTTTGCTAAAACTTGAAAACGGTTGTCGCGAAGCAATAGTTTCAAATGTTTACGATGGCTGATCAGAATATTATTCTTGCTAACCCTACTTCTGTAAATTTGTATGCCGTTTTGTTGAAGCTAGCTAGAAAATATTAAATGACAGATAGAAGAGTACATAAAAAATGAAAAGGAAATAGCAAACATTTTATAAAAATAGATATTTTCCAACGCAATACTAATTGCGCAAGAAAGCATTTTCCCGAAAGGAATTATAATTCCTTCAGATTTTCTTACAAATCTCGATTGTTCCAGGACTTATAAAATAACATATGTAGATGTTAATCCTAAAGCAACAACGAACGTTATCATTAAACTGCCAAGTCTTCGCAAAAAAAAAGTATTTACCACATTACTCTTTGGGCCAGAGTAGGCCACAATATTTGAAGTCCAGCCAATTAATTAAGACGAAGGAGGTTTTATAGGGAATTGAACGAATATGATATCTCACTCGATTATGGGACTACATATTTGAAGTGCATTTTAGAATGTTTTTAGAGCCAAGGATTTTAAGGATATGGTGTCTTTAAATTCGCTTACTTCACAAACAAAAATACCTAAACTACTATAATCTTTGAAGTGCCCAAGAGGGTATTCTCTTTAGTGAGCGGCATGTTGCAATATATCTTTATGTGTAAAGTCAAGAGATATACAAATGTTCAAAGGTTCTACACACATCTTACAATTAGGGCAGAAATACACAAGGAACTTAGAAGCCCAAAATATTATATTTTCTGGGTACTTTATTCACGTCCATAACACGGCGTATCACGCTACGTGTAAATAACTTTGAATGGCTCAGAAACTGGGATAAAAGCCCATAACCATTTGTAACCTACATGGGAATGCGAATAATTCCTAAATGGAGTTCGGGATTGACCATGGCCATTTGTATCCTACATGTTCACCGGTGGCTCTAAATGGAGTTCTGGATTGACCCTTAATACAACTCAAAACTTTCTAAATTTGTATATCCTTGTTAACACTTTTAACTAAAACTTCAGTGCTAATAAGACATATATGGTTAGATTGTCGGTATTTGAATACTCCATAAAGAGAGCAATTCCATGACAGTAATAAAAAACTAGACTGTCGACAGATAGCTCTCTTTATTTCGTGATTCGATCAAGGAATGCAGCCCCAAGACAGGCTAAAGTTAGGGTGTTAATTTTTAGGTAAGTAAAGAGATGTCATGCGAAATGCAAATCGACGTATTAACCATCATTGATAAACGAATTTGAAAAAAAGGTTCTAGTTATGTATTTTAGAAGTTTTATTTGTAAACTAAAAATATACCATTTGATGAAAAATAAACTATATTATTATTTTATATTTTAATAAATTTGTATACTCTTTGCATTTCGTCTGACTATATATTGGTAAAGTAACGTGTGAGAAAATTGACAAAGGACAATGTTTAAGTGTTCAGTAAAGAACGCCCGTTGTTAGTATGGACAAACATCAAGACACAAAGAAATATAAAAGAATATAGAAGTTTAGAATGAGCACATTCATTGTAGCTTATCGAATATCATACAAAGAGAGCAATTCCATGACAGTATTATAATTGTTTAACTGGACTGTCGACGGACAGCTCTCTTTATTTATATATTCGCTTCAGATTCGAATAAAAATTATTAATTAAAATAGGATCAAGTTAAAATAGGTTATGCATGTATAATGATAAGATGTTAAAATTAATATAATAATCAACAGATGTCCAATCTCATTAATATTGAATTGTAACGACGTCGTGTCTGTTGTGCCATGCAATTTTATTTTTATTTTTTATTTTCATTTGTCACGGCAGAAGGAACATAAAAGAAAAACATTCGCATTTTCAAAAGCACACAAATTCAAATTCGTCAAACGACGTATTGCGCACTTGGCACACATAAATAGAAGAGCCCCTCTACACAAGAAATGTGGTATATTCATTCACTTGGGCAATTCATATTTTTGAAACATATTATCTATTATAGATGAAATTCACTGATCATTTTGGTTGTTTTCAAGGTATTCCGATTCAAATATTAAAAAATCAGTAATCTACACTAATAACAAAAAAATTATAAACTTTTGAGAGTTTAAAGATACCATTACAATTCAATTAAGAAAGCATTAAATTCCGCTTTCCCAAAATATGTAGGTATACTAAGTTCTACATTTACCGGTGTAGATAATCTGGGTATCCTGTTTATTTTAATATTATTTGTTGAAAATTTGAAAAATACAAAAAAAAAAAAAAACAAAGAACAACAAAACCAATACGGTACACACTATAACCATAGAAGACATGCCATGCTAAAATATTCAAGGAAATTGAATAATAGATTTCTATCTGTATATCAGATTGGGTCGATGTTATCAATCGGCATATTGTTTGTAATAGCGCTTAACAAAATTTCCTTCTTATTTTATATTAAATTTTCCCAAAAAAAATCACCAGCGGCATAAAGTTTTAAAACGTCGACATTTTAACAAACACTTTTTTTTAATCTGTTTAGTTTTTTATTATGTTTTACGTCTGTTGGTGTCTGCTGTGTACTTTTTTATTCTACAATAATATTTATTTATAGTTGAATTAATTAAGAATTGTGTTATTTGTAGCATTTATTTTTCTATGAGATGGAATATTAAATATATATGTAGGACTAATTTGAAAGCAATCTATTGCCATTTTGGTATTGAGGGCACTGCACCTAAAATCCAATGCAACCCGCCCTATTATACATATGTATTTGTATGAAAGAACAATGGAATCTTTTTGTTTATGCACAAACCATTTCGATGGTTATTAAGCATAAAAAAGCAAACAAAAATTTTTTACAATAGTGCGTTATGATGAGCGTGCAAAATTGGAAACATTTCATAATGAATTGGGTTTAATTGAAGAAAAAATAGCATTTTTAATAATTTTTAATAAAATTTTGTATTGTATTCTAGTTCCACAAACTACTGTATTTTTTTAATGTATGGCAAATCAAAATTGTGCTTTAATATTGGTATCAAGGTCAAATATGTGCATTCAAGTGTGCAAATGAGAAATTGTAATGAATTAAGAAGCCCCTTCTGTTATCTAAATCACGAGTAGAGTAGAGTAAATGAAAAACAATACAGACTTTATATGCCGCTTGCACACCGTGCTATTTGATGTTTTTGCATAAGAAAGTAGTGGTATAGTTTGCTGTGTCTCAAACGGATAAGCTAAAATTTACAAATAAAAATCAAACTAAATTTAAGTGAAATTGTTTCAAAATATTAACCGTCGCTCGCATTCAAAAGAAAAACATTTACATTTCTATACTAGAGCCGGTACTAATTTTTTTTATCGCAAAAATCAATACAAGAACGGTATAAGATTTGCTCAATAAATGATTAAAATAATATATTCTGTAAGTTTTTCTTATTTAAAATGAATTCGTAAAAGAACTAAGATGGAGACAAATTAATACTTTATCACAATAAAGAGGAAGTGAAATTAACACACGTATACAAACCTAAACTTATATATAATACATAAACTATGTATTGGCACAACCAATTAAACAATTGTGGCAATATTATTGACTTTTTAAAAATATGTTTTTTTTCGGAAATTAATTGTTTATATAGTACACAGAGATCTAAAACAAGGAAACATGTATTCTCGTGGACGGTATTAAAAAATCATTAAAGTGGGAAACTATTTTTTTCGCCTAATATTATTTTTGCGTTCTATAAACAGAGGCCGGATCTCTTCCCGGAAATAAAGACAATGGAATAAAAAACTAACAATTTGGAAAGATGACTGAGAATCAGAATATTGTTTTATTATTTTTAGCAACTTTTTGCTATAAACATAAATTCTATCACCAATACATTACCTAGAAATATCAAAATTCACATGGTGAATATTATTGGTATCACAGTTTGTTATGGTGACAGCTACAGCAGCCATTATTAGTTTCAATATACTTTTTTCAAAAACAAAATACGGTACGCAGAAGGCGTATATTCTAATGGGTTATACCACTTTTTACACAAATTTTATTACAGACAGACAATTATACTAAAATTTCTATCACAGTTCTTTTACGATATTACAATTATGGAGAGACCAACAATTTTAGCTACTTCCAACAATGGTGTTCATATTACGTTTTAATTTCGTATTATTTTTAAAATATTTATGGAAAATTTTAAACATCTGTTGAAACAACAACGAACCAGCGCGTTGCTATATATTTTTTCTTTTTGAATATATTTGTTCACGTTGAAGAATGGCACGTTCAAAGTTCTGCGTCCGATTAAAGACTACCATGAAAAAATATAAGCTAAAGATTTTTATAACAAAATCGAAATAAACGCTAGACAGATGACGAATAAACACGACCTAACAGACAACAAAACAAAAAAATATTGGCTTAAGGTAGCGGGAGGTGGCAGATGATAATCAGATGTGGGGTACCGGTACCGAACATGTTTTTTCTTTTGTTCTTGGCATACTCATATGCAAGTAACATAGCTACAACCATGTGAGGCAGTTGACAATTGATTTGTTTGTAGGCTCGTTAAAAAAGATTTGGATGTGGTAATCAAAACAAACCCAGAATGATTGTTATACACAAGCATTGTATAAGACATCCCAATAAAAATGTTTACAAAGGAAAATCCCGTGGAATGGCCACTGTTCAATATAATCCAATATTATAGGCTTTAGCCCTATATTATAATAATTGAATAATATAGTAAATTTTGCAATATTTTTCAATTGTAGTAAAATTGTTCAATGTACGTAATAAAAAAGAAAAGTGTCACACGTGTATAGCATAACAATTAATAAAAAAAACGAATTGAAAGGTCTATAAGTGTGGCACGTCGTCCCTCATTTTTCTCTTAGGTGTCTTAGCATGGATATTTATTTAAGGAAAGGGAACAAACTGAAAGAAAATAGAATAGAATCTAAATTTTTAATCAAAAATGTCGATATTCTCCTTGTATTTCTATTTTATTTTATTTCTTATAGCTCCAGTTTAAATGTAATCACGTTCATAACACTTCCAAAAATAATAAAACTTTACATTTAGATAATCAGCTGTTTATTTCAGTTTCTTAAAACATCTTTATTGTAAATCGGTAATTTGTATACAAATGACCAGCCACAAAAATTATATAATTGACATGTTGTCTGTCTATTGTTTAGATATATTGAATATGAATTGAAATCATCACAATTTTCATATCGATTATAACAAATATGCAGCATATTAGAGAGATTGATTGAAAATTTGTTTTTAATAAGTTGTAACTATAACATTATGATTCAAATCTTAACAAATTAGATTTTGGCAATCAGGGTTTACATTTGAAACAAGCTCTTTTGTGGCGTTTACAGTTATTTTCTTTATTTTTCAAAGTATGTGAAATCATCATACATAATACTGTTGACGTTTCCGAGAATTTCAACATTTAAAATATCTTTAGAGGGAGTTTCACGCTGAAAGGCTTGCTCTACGGATGCGACTAAAAGGAAATAGAATCAGACTGTAGCCACCGATCATAGTCCTTAGGATGCTGGCGGATCTAGTTGGTCAATATTTCATCAGAAAATTTCCCTTCAAACATAATTCAAAATCAATTGATAGCATTTTATTCGATGATGTGATGTGTATATGTTTAAAAAGCACGAGGTACTAAAAACAAACCACTTGAATGAAATGTGTGTTTTTGAATACCTCATAAGATAATTAATTTTTAATTTATTTTTTTATAAACTTCTTTTTCTACTTTTTCTTATATCAATAGATTAATTAGTGTTCTAAGTATATAAATTACCTATACTTTTTTTCTTTCTTCTTATTTACGACAACTGAATAGTTTAGTTTTCTTTTGTAACAAACAGCATATGCTTAAACACCCGCCCTCGTTGCAGTCGGGTCTACGGCCCGGGGCAGACACAGGGTTTTCAACCCTGTCCAAGGACTGCAAACCCCCATTTAGAGTATGCTTATTTCCCGAAAAACTCGAAAATACCAACTCAAAGGGCTACAACAACAACACCGACAGGTGCATATGATCTAGTTATTATGCACCTTTTAAACTATATTTTGTAAATTTATTTATAAAATATTTTGCAAATAAAATAAAATAAATAAATTTATTTTTTATTTTCATAAAATTTAAAACGCATTTTTCCCATATATGTATGTAGGTGTTTTTGTTATCTGTATTTTCCCTATGCGACGCTCATACACTGATAGGAAAAAGTCTACAAATAACAGCAGTCGGAGTCTGGTGCTACATTTTTGTAAAGTTTTGCATCAAATTTCCATTTTAACCCAATATAAACTATTCGACTTTATAATTAAAAGTCAAATATAGGAGATTTTGGCCGAACATTAAAAGTCGATTAGATTGATTTTAAAAATCATAATATGTCGATTAGTCGAATTCACAATAATTTGTTATCCCATTATCACAGAAAACTATGAAATAGTTAACTTTTTGACTGGTTTTGCATTTCAAATTCTGCTTCATATGTTTTGCAGTGAAAATTTCACCCCATTATTTATTTAAAATGATAAGCAATACACATTGCGAAAATGATGACTTTGAAAAATAGCTCATTTTACTGTAACTCTGATAGACGTCCAAGACAGGAAAATTAACAATGGAGACAATTATACATAAGAAATGAAAGGGATATTATAATAGTTTATTATGCCATTATTTTATATCAAATTGGTTCGTTTAAATAGCCAATTCGTTCAAAAAATACAAGAAATACATATCTCATCTATACTTTCCATGTGTAAATCCATTTTTTTACTAACTAAAAAAAATTTTGACACTCTTGAAACAAGCAAACGATATGCTATCTTGTTTTCGCTATACAAACAATAATCAAATAAAGCCACATAATAACCATATAAACAACAATTGAATGACGCACATAATAATATTAACAACACATACATATATATTTCATTATACACTATGATAAACACACATACATATGTATATCAATACCTTAAAATCATAGTGTGATAAGTCAACTTAGAATGATAGTGAAGAAATCTAAATTTCAACACAGAGATTTCATCATATGTTCGCTATTATCGTAATTTCACAATAAAGATCATAAAGAATATTCTTCAACGTCTTCAAATATGATTAGCATTATTTTTTAATGGTATATGCAACGTGTCGCCTTAGTTCATGATAATGGGTCAACACTTTCCGAAGTTGTATAAAAACAAATTTATTGGCCAGGCCTTAGTTATTGCATGAAAACAATGATTTTTGACTTAGTCTACACTTAAATTAAGGTATCCACATATACAGTAACTACTAAGAATGAATAAAAAGCATAAATTCACGTGTTGGCAAAAAACACAATAAAGCGAAATTCTAAATTATTAATGAATCTTTAAAAATAAAATTTTTTTAAATGACGTCTTAGTAGATATCGATTTGACAATTCTACAAATACAATAGCAAACATCCCTTATTAAATTATAATATATGCCAATATTTATAAAAGATGGCGAGATGCTTTGTTAACAACAACAAGTGAAAAAATCACGTGATAAAAATATGGAAATCAGAAAGTTGATTGTCCATATGTAAAAATACCAACACACAAAGAGCGAAGGCGAAAAGAAATATAAGAAAACGTGTAAATTGATAACAAAAAATATACCAATTAAATTTAATTGTACCCATTTAGTAACATGGAATGTACAAAACCCAATAAAAATTGGAGATTCGGGATTGTTCCAATTTATTTGTTTGGTTGATGATCAATATAAACGGAAGATTGGAAGAAATAACTGCACAAGAACAATACGAAAATTAATTGTCAATCAATTTAATGGGTACGCATATTACTACAAATAAACTAATGTTTATTTTTCTGCAATTAAAAAAATAGTTTCATAAATGCTAAACATAAAATTTCAATATACTACAAGTGTTCTCGATACAAACGTAGAAAAGTTTGTGTAGAATTTAGAACATTTTATATTGGTATACCGTTTTAAATTTTTTTATTTTTTAAAATATTTGAAATTCGAAATACCTACACCCAAAGAAATTTGTTAGTAGGGACAGCAGAAAAGTCTGCTAAAACAGCAGAAAGTCTGCTGAAGAAGGGACAGCAGTCAGTGTTTGCTGAAATAGCAAACATTTCCTTCTATTTTTTAAGCTCGATTACACTAAAACATGTTTTATTTTGGCAAAATGTCAACATAGGAGCTATCCTAACAGAATTAACACAATATTTTATGAATATCTAAAAATCTGAATATTTATCTGAATATTTATACCAAAAACTACTTTTGGTTCTTAAATAAGCTTAGGGCAAAATTTTATAACCTAAAAATTTTATAAATTGTTGTTCATTAGGCCCTGAAGTACAAAAATATAACAGCAGACATCGACTGCTGTTTTTAGCAGACTTTTTTCTATGAGTGTATAATAAATGCTTGGTTTATTGGATAGTACTTGCTCAAGTTTAAATTAATAATTTAATATCCAAAAAATAACTTTTGTCAATAGTGGCTGAGCCTCTCAGTAATCCTGACCACAGTGTTATACGGTTCTCCAAAACTGACAAATTTATTTCGACCCACAAAATAAATTGGCAAAATACAAAGGCAGCCTGGTCAAAATTTCAAAAACAAAAAAAATCAAATGCTGAATATGTTCTTTTTCAGCCGCCGATTCTTATAAATTACAGTTATTAAATTTTCCCATATGATTAAGCTAGCAGACCTAAGTTGTAAATTTTGTGTAATTTGGTATGATGCCGTAGCTTCTACATGTCAGCAAAACCTTGAGTGTTTCTTGTTTTTGTGTCAAACGTTTTCTCTCGTTGCAATATTCCTTCATCGTCGAGCAAGTGTTTTTATAATATTTCAGTGTTATGTGTTGGAATTATCCTTTCATTGTGTTCTTTTGATGTTGTTGAAATAGTTTTTTATTTAAAAGATGATGTAGTTACTAGGCAGGCTTTCCGATGATATTGTTTTCATTATTATTTTATATATAATATAATCAAAACCAGTTATTATAGTTATAAGTATGCTCGATTAAAAATATACAAAAGTTTTTAAAATCCGAAGATACATAAATAAATAAATAGGGATCACATACAAAAATTTGTTCCACTCAATTTCATCTCTGGACTGGCGTAACTACTAAAAAACTTTTTGATAGGTTTTTCAATCAGTATTTAATTTCAACAAGAAAACTTGGAACTTGAACTCGAAACGAAATTTCCCCACGTTAAGAATCCTAAAAATAGTCCCCTAGAAACTTTGTATCTCTGCTGTAAACATTCGACAGAATGACAAAGATAGTATCAAAGAATTCATACTCAGACTTATGGAACGGCAGAATTGATGTGCCGTAAGTCGGGGCATATATTTTCCTAATATATCATACTCATACTGAAGTACAGCTTAATTTCAGACCTGCTAAGAATTACAAATTCCTATTCCTATTCACTTTCAAATTTTTAATCGTGCATTGGTTAACCTATCCGTGCAGAATGTACGTTACTATCTAGTTTTAGTAGTGAGTAGTATTTTCTCTGTATAGCATACTTCCTATGGCATACTTCCTATACCACATTGGTAAACTTCTCTCTTACCACTGAGTGCTGCCCGATTTCATGTTAAGCTCAATGACAAGAGACATCCTTTTTATAGCCGAGTCCACCACGTAGCGAAGCTTTGAAACCCTCAGAAATGTCACCAGCATTACTGAGGTGTGATAATCCACCGCTGAAAAACCTTTTGGTGTTCGGTCGAAGCAGGAATCGAACCCACGACGGGCATGCTAACCATTGCACCACGGTGGCTCCCTTGGTAAATCATACACTCCTTTCAATTTCTCCAAATTAAAATTTTCTAAGCGAAAAATGTCACAACTGTATCAAATCATAAAGCTATTACGACACACGCTAAATTTTAAATTATAATTCAAATATGATACAGCTAAGATATTTCATTCGAAAAATCTTATATGACTCCAGTTTTAATATATCAATAGAAACTACGATTTCACATGCCCAATAATAGTTTAGATAACAAAATCAGGTTTGTTGTCTTAACTTAATACTTGTAGGTGTAAAATGAAGACAAATGAAGAAATTCTACCAAAACCTCTTAAATTATTTCCACTTTATCAAGATAGTAAAAATTTAAACTTATATTGGTCGTATACATGTAAATATATTTGACTTAGTACAGTACATATTATACGATGCTAATCAGAATTTAAACTAGAAATTATCTAGAATAAATGTACATTCATTGTTTGTCGAGGAATAAACGGAACGATAAGATAAAGTTGAATTTACGTAAAAATTTAAACAAAAGCGCTAATGTGCCTAAACAAAATGGTTCATTATTTTCGGATGCAGCAACAACAGCACATGTATGTGTGTATATAATCATCTACTCTGCCCCTTACCTGTAGTCGAACAACAAACCTATTTACACTTGCCGGATGACTATGCCAAATTTTATAGACCTACAATAAACCCATACATAATCTAAATAACTAGAAGGTTAGTAATAACTAACTGGTATATACTTGTAAATGTAAATTATTTGTTTGTCCTAAGAGTTTATTGTTCATGGTACTAAATTCATTGCAGCCTCATATTCAGTTGTTTGTTTGTTTGTTTTTGTGGAAAATTCCATTCCACTCTGTTTGTTCACTGCAGGCATTCAGAAATTTGAGTGTGGGGGAGATAAACAATCAACTCGAAGATTTGTTTATTTGGAGTAAAAAAAACCATACATAGTATATACATAATATGCATATTAAGTTTTGTCATGTGATTCTTATTAAGATATAATTGGATACATTTATCAAATAAGAACTAGAAAATAAAAAGGCAAACGCAATTAGATTGAGAAAAAAGTCAATTTTATTGGGGGAATTTTTTGGATTAGATTTTTTCTAAAGAATGTAGTAAAAAAATACGTTAATGCGTTAAAGTGTAGCAAAATTGTTGAACACGACTAGCCATAAAAAGGTCATATGTACACTTATCGTGATTTGCTAACTATATTTTATGATATTGGAAATAGTCGAAATGACTTATGATAAACATCGAAAATTCGATTAATCCCTCACACGGCAAAAGTCAACATTTCGACTTTCGACAATACCTAAATGCATCCTGATCGTAAGATGGAATGACAAGAATTTTGTATATCAGTTGATTGTACACCCAAAAAAATTTCGTAGTAATACAAGGATAAATGGCAAGACAATCATAGATTTAAAAAACAATCTCTGATTTGTTATAAAGAATCAGCAAGATTGATTGCAATTCTGAAGCATGTTTAGAGGATGATTTTTAATTATCAATGACATGGATTTCATAATTCATCATTGAGTTATAATTCATCTAACTCAATGATGAATTATAGGACTTCTGATGGTGACATTAACTTCTCGGAACTTATGTCCGGTATCAGATTTAAAGACTCCGCATTCGGAAGAGGTCGGAGTGTGGTCCGAAGGAAAACATTTTTAGAAAATATATTTAGTGTAGTGTATAGTTATTCAAACCGAGCCTTTGCTATAAATTGACTACTAAGTGTATTTTAGAGTTTCTACTACAATTTGTGGGTGAAAATAGAAAACTTTCACTAACTTTTTAGATTTAAAAATGTCTACAAAAAAATATATAGGCAGACACATTTACCCCCATATTCTATTTTACGAATTAGCAAAACGCAAAATACCGATATTATGAGGTTTTCCCTGAATTTGACCATTTTGAGAAGACGCAATTTGGATTGATATATTAAAAAAAGTACTGCCACGTTTATGGCAATGCGATCCTAAAACCAATAATTTGGTTCAAATTTATATATAGCTGCCTATTATTTAACACTCTTATTTTTATATTTATTTCCATAATGTAGGCGTAAAAGTATCTGACAACACTATCAATAAATCAAATCTAGGATCGGTCTATACGGATGATATGTCTAATTATAATATTCAGACAGAAAATAAAACATTTACCTAATTTTAGGTGGATCGGAAGAAAAATAGGAGCAATTTTTGTGTAGTTGATTGAGGCTGAATACATATACCCGATCCTTCGGGACACTCAATTATTCTAGTGGGGGTTCAGAGTATATGGCGCCCAATTGAACCATTTTTTGTATGGTCTTTTGAGCGTGAATACTTGCATTACTTATGGCGATTACGATTGGGAAAAAAGGTGCAACATTCTCGAAATTGATTGCAACATATCAAGGACACTGTCATAGATTTTGGATCCTTTATACCTCACAATATTATAAATTAACAATAACTTTAGAATTACACTATCATTTGGGCGAAATGTCAATTAGGGAAAAAGTAGTGTAACACCAAGGCAACATATTTTTTGCGAATCGAAAACGCCCTAAACCAATTTCAGGCAGAACGGGTAAAAAATAAAACTTATGGACGCTCAAGAAATGTAAATTGGGGATTGACGTGTACCTTTTGCAGTACCTGGATAACTATAGCAATAACTAACTTTGAATTTTGAGATCATGAGTCTACTTAACAATTTACTTTCCGTCCGTATGTATGTAGGAACGCGTTTGTAACCAAACTCTATATCGCAGATAAATGCAAATCGACTTGAAATGCGGTACAAAAGTGATTTATCAGGGATGAGCCCTATTGAATTACATTGGCAAGTATAATTATATAGGCACTAAGTATATATCTATCAAATACATCAAATATTTATTATGAGAAATATTAGTTCTCATGTACTAAACATCATTACCTATTACCAAATTATACTATTACCAAATTATCTATATACAACATTCAAAATATATAACTTGAGTACGGCATACAAAATTTAATTTGTTCAACTGTAGAACACAGACATTGTCTTGAAAGAAAGCATATGTAGATTTTCTTCTACAACATACTAAAAAACGTCTGCGATAAATGTATATCAAAGATGATCAATTCCAATTAAATTGAATAGTTTATTTTTTTTTATCGCATGTATACAAAAATAGTCCCATAAGAAAATTCTAGTAAGGCACCGTAAACAATTAAGGACTGCATTATGTTGTTTACAGTTTAAAAAGATAACAGAATTTCTAGATAACGCACGAGTTGAGTAAACTCGAAGAAGAACAAACCAACATTCCAACTTCGCTCAGACTACTTAGTTGTGGATGCGTGACAACTCAATGATGATGTGTTCAAAAGTTGGTACATATTTAGTATCATGAATAACGGTCATTAAATATGTACAAACGACATAAAATATGGTCATGAAAACAGGTCAACAGAACTAAGTTAACATAACTACATATTGAACACTAGCTCTCTATAATCTTTGTGTTTGATATCTGTATCGCAAATAATGTAGAAATATTGTATAACTTTTCAATATTTCTTATAGGGAATCCTAACTGAATTACACATCTAGCGAGTGGTTCTTCAAATAGTTTAATTGTATAGAAAATTTCTAAATGACAATTTGGGCCTTAGACTCCCGAGTTCAGATGGCACAAGTATGTGTTTTGGCTCCCTATTGATTTTGGAAGAAATCGGTTCAGATTTAGATATAGCTCCCATATATATATTTCGCCCGATATGGACTTATATGGCCCCAGAAGCCAGAGTTTTACCCTAATTTGCTTAAAATTTTGCACAAGAAGAACAATTAGTACTATAGTCAAGTGTGCCAAATTTTATTGAAATCGGTTCAGATTTAGATATAGCTCCCATATATATCCTTCGCCCGATATGGACTAATACGGTCCCAGAAGCCAGATTTTTACCCCAATTTGGTTGAAATTTTGCACAGGGAGTAGAATTAGCGTTGTAGCTATGCGTCCCAAATTTGGTTGAAATCGGTACAGATTTAGATATAGCTGCCATATATAGCTTTCGCCCGATTTACACTCATATGACCACAGATGCCACTTTTTAACTCCGATTTAGTTGAAATTTTGCACAGGGAGTAAAATTAGCATTGTTGCTATGAGTGCCAAATTTGGTTGAAATCGGTTCAGATTTAGATATAGCTCCCATATATATTTTTTTCTGATTTCGACAAAAATGGTCAAAATACCAACATTTTCCTTGTAAAATCGCCACTGCTTAGTCGAAAAGTTTCGTTTCCCATATTTTGTTACTAACATTGTGTTCCACCCTAGCCGACTTAAATCTTGAGTCTATAGATTTTGTAGAAGTCTATCAAATTATGTCCAAATCGAGTGATATTTAAATGTATGTATTTGGGACAAACCTTTATATATAGCCCCCAAAACATTTGACGGATGTGATATGGTATTTTCTTACTTGTTTTCAATCGAGTTTTTGAAGGGTTTATTTCATTTCACAAAATTTGGAAAACAATTTTGTACCTTTTTACATTCCTAAAAATTTGGGGGGTTTAAAAATCTATTTAGAACAATTTAGATTCAAAAATTACTTGGCAACACTGGCACATTATCAGCAAGCGAGAGTATTTTATAGAGAAATACATTTAAAAAACTTCTAGCGAAAAATTTCATTCCCATAAGAAATGCATTGCTATTTATGCTAACGAAATTTTCGGTAGCGTTCACTTTTTGTGGCATTGAAATCTTTTGTAATAAAAGACAAAAATTTTAACCTCACATACGGTATGAAGTAAAAGTTTCCAATAAATACTATGCCATTAATTTGATATCATTTTGGTACAACAGTTTTTTTAATAAGTTATTTTTTTCATGTCTCATTACTTATAAAGATTTTCCCCAACTCTCTAGAATGCCCTCCATTAGTTTATTGTGAAAGAGAATAAGAGCGATAAGAGAAAGCAAACAAAAACAATCAATGAATCACAATTTCCAACTAGAAGAGAGCAACTTTCCAACTTGACGAATGTCTACACAATTGGGAACTGTAAGGCATGACATATTCACTTGAATCTCAAAGGGGGGGAATAAAATTTATTAAATTACTTATTGCTTTTACAATAACTACATCTGGAAAATAAAATTTGTCTAACATGCTCTGCTTCACGTCACCATACGCTCATCTATGTTTAATGTTAATTAACAACAAAAATGAGAAACATCAAAATGGCTGAAATAGGAATACACATATGAAAAAAAAAAAAAACAAAAGGAACAACCAAAGCGATAAGAAAAAAACACGATAATGAAGTAAAGAAAAAAATTAAATTTAAAAGCAAAAAACCTTTGTTGCCAAAAAAACGTAAACTTTTGCGTGCAACAAGAAGCAACACGATTGTTTGCATTAGAAATTTAATTTGTTATTGCTTTACTTACACCACCTTTGATTTAACGCTACAGCTACACGTCATATATATGGATCTATAAACGAGAGGTCATCAGATGAGAAATTGAATTTAGGACGATTCTGACGAACTTTTTACAAGCCAAGGTTAATAAATTATATGCAGTATATATAATAAACATATACATACATAAAGATTATTTACCCCAGTGTTTTGCCTTGTTATATCGTTTTAATGTATTATTAATCTAGAAGACTCATTGCAACGAAATACAATAAAACACACAAAGGCAACTTCATTACCACCACAACCGCTTTCCCACGACGATACGATTTAGCAAATACACACTTCACTATGTATACCACACGCAGTATGTATATACATATTCGTAAATTTCCTTTTCTTCTTTTTAAAAAGAAACAATTACAAAGCATAAATTTTTTTACTTACTATAAAAAAATTATATATTTTTCTATATACTTATACATATGTAAATAATTGCCATCACTACCAAAAACGGGTTTATCTACGCTAATTTCCCCGTTTTTTTTATTCTCTTTTTCATTATATCTTCATCACCAACACTGCAAAATCAATATTTCCACTATATAACACTTTTAACAGTAAAACTGTTACTTACAGTTTATTATTCATTTGTGATGGCATTTTTACTCTTAATGGTTGGGAATTTATAACACAAAAATTAAAGAAAAGTTTGAACAAATTAGCAAACTTGGAACTATTTAGTTATAGCTTTTGAAACTGTTGTTTTTTTCAACACTTAACTAGCAAGCTAGCGACTTTTCAAGGGTTGTGTAATTATTCGGTTTGTTTTGTTGGAAAACTGGCCGATATTCGTTCAATACCATCCAATTTATAGGAATTCTTCGTCAAGTTTGCTTGAACCATTGTCTATTGGAAATAAGACATTAAAGTCTCCACTTGGAAGAGCAATTATTGTAAATGGTATCGGAACGTAAATCGTCGGCTTAATTAGTTACAAAAATAACGTGAAGTAAACCGTCAACGGGTAGGTAGTTACTCGATGTTAATATTGTGGCGTTCACATAGTACTATTTTTTGAACGACTTTTTGGGGATTTTATTGTGCCGTTCTCGAATCCTTTTTTCGTAAAAATCCAAATCTCCTATAAAGGTGAGTACTATGTTCGGGGTTTTCACCAAAATACTAAACTAAAAGTAAAAAAATATGTAGGAAGACGATTATATTTTGATCAAGTCTTACCAAATAATGGAAGGAAAAGATGCAAGGAATTGATTGCAAATAATTTCATATTTCTATATTAATTAATTAAAAAAGTAACCGTGAAAACTCAGCTTAAGAAAAAATATATAAATGGGGCATCAAATCATGATATAATTTGCATGTATGATTTGTGTTCAAAGCTTATTTTGCAAGTTTCAAGTTTGTTTATTTATAGTTTCAAACACAAAAGATTACAATCGCATAAGTACAATATGTGATTCAAGATGATCAAACAAAATATATAGGACATCATACGAAGAAATAAGGATTAATAACATTAATTAGATATAAAAGAAAACTTAATAAAAAAAATAAAGCGAAAATAATTTAACAATAAAAAAATAATTTAACAAGCAAAATTTTAAACATAATAAAATGTAATGAAATATGTATAACGAAAATTGCGGTATTCGGCATTTAATGCGCTTTACAGACTATCAGTTATTCCGGACGACAGTGCCCGTGTTGAACATATCCCATATATTGTGCACAAGTCCGAAGGCATAATCGATACATCTGCATGTTTATGGGATCGATAACACATTTACCGATTATTTAGTCATCGCCGACAAGTCGTATCGATCCGACACACTGTAAGATTCCTTACAAACACCGTCATTCCGTCCGGAATAACTGATAGTCTGTAATCCGCTTTATAGAGTATCAGTTATTCCGGACGACAGTGCTCGTGTCGAACATACCCCATATATTGGGCTCATTATAAGTTAAGTCGGAAGGCAGAGTCGATACTGCGATACACCGATTATTTAGTCATCGCCGACAAGTCGTATCGATCCGACACACTGTAAGATTCTTTACAAACACCGACATTCTGTCCGGAATAACTGATAGTCTGTAAAGCGCATAATAAGGGCTGATTTGAACTGAATTGCGTTGCTTAAGTTTTGTATTTGTGGAAAGGCGTTTTGCAAATTTTAAGAGAGAGATATCGAGGACATAGTGTGAACCTTTAGTACTCCACTATTGACAGTTGCACACAACCCTGCACATTGTACAAAATGTATTCCACACCGTAACGTACGGTAGAGAAGTAGCGTCAGCTGTTTGTTTCTTGCGTTTTGTTCAGCGCCCAAAATTAAAAAATCAAACACTAGAAAATTTGCATATACATGTTTCTTGCTTTTTAAAATAATGGAAAACAAATTTGAAGATGAATTGTGTAGCGACGATGAAGTTGTGGTGCTTTCTGCAAAAACAAAAATTGCAAAATACTTTAAATGTTATGGAGACTCTGGCCACCAGGATGCAGAGAAGCATCAAATGATATTTGCCAGCAGGATCATTCACACAATAGCAGGAGGTGAACTAAAACATCCGGAGATATGTACCGAAATAATTACAAGCGTATTTGCTGATTTGTTGAGACCAGATGCTAGTATCAAATATTGGACAACATACGTGAATAATTTACGCTACTTTCATTACAGTCTTGTTACAAAAGTAAGAAAAATAGTTACAAAAATATTGGGCCATTTTCCGATAATCATTTATTAAATGTATTTTCCAAGCCCAAGTCCTCCAAACATAAAATATGATATTTTTGTTCTTTTACAAATGTGTATGCCATTAGAAATGAAGTAAAATTCTCTAGTTTGTCACTTCTTATAATTGGAATCAATTGCTTCTATTTGCGACTACCATTATCGGAACATGGAAGACATTCTTATGATGCCAACTATTAAACCATTAATATTTTTTATATTGCAGAAACAATTCGAATTGGCTTCACAGATGTACCACTACATATGCTCCTTTCCTAATTCTAAACTACAAACCGATTATGTTTGCACAACGATCGTGAACATTTATTGCAATCATTTACTACTGCAAAAATCCTATCTACAAACCAATCGCCATAAAGCGTTGGCTGAATTTAATCATGTTATCGAAAGTTTAACATGCATATTTGAAGAAATGCTGGAGAGGAACAAAACACATAATTTGCAATACGAGGATGTATTACGAAAAATATTTGCTTGGCTTTTTCCAAATGCTATATTAGCCCGAATAAAGCAATTATTTAGCACCTTGGGTAGTGAAAAATTAATGGGCATGTTTATGGCTTTGTTTAAGTTGAGCAATCAACAGAAAATGCCTCTTCTTCCAGTGGATGCAATTAATGAACATGCTCAATATATCGTAGAAACTCTAAACACATTTCTATTGTTCGATGTAGTCGATGGATTTCAGTCAAAGTTATGCCTGTTATTGTTAGAGTCCTGTCGTCATAACATTCACCTACAATCCAATGAACCAATATCGAGTATATTTGCCCAACTTTATGCTTATATAAAACTGATATGCGTAGAAAATCCTGCGCCAGCCTTTAATACTCTCATTACGAAATGTTGCAAGAGTTTTAGATTATTATTTGAACGTTACTCTAAAGCTGTAATGAGTCAACAATGGTTCAAAGATGTTTTGGTTTTTCTAAGCACAATTCACAATCAAATTCAAAATGCCAACGTTTTTTCTAGTTTCTGGCAACAAATGACAAACTTGTCCTCCTATATTGCTTTACTTGCATTATTGGTGGATAGTATGAAGTTGGCACCATGTATATCGTCAGAATCCAAGTTAAACACACTAGCTTGCTGTACAAGTCTCCGAAAACATATAATTTTATATTTTGCACAAACAGCTCTTTCCATATTCGTCCTTTATTGCCAGAATGTCAAAGATGAACCAATTGAAGAACTTGGAAATGATAATCCGGAAGAAAAAGATGCTAAATCAGTGAGTTTATTTCATATATTATTTAATTATTATATTAATCGTATAATTAATATATCGAATATCGCCTAATTGTTAAAAAATAAGTTGACTTTAGGCGATTTTCGAATTCGGTAAACGATTTTTCATGATCTGAAAATTGAGTAATTTTATACTTGTAGTTATACTATTAGTTAAAGAGATATCATAATGGACTGAATAGGTTAGGTGAGCCTAAAATACACTTTTTATTTCTGGGTTATCATAAACTAAAGATTTTAGGGGATTTTTTTTATTTCTTTTTCAGTTCTGGTGTTTCAAACTTATATTAATATATCAGCTATTGTTGTTAACTGTAGGAAAAATTGGATTCATATTGCACATATGTTCAACATGTCCTTCAGAAAAATAAGAGCAATTTGGTATATAAGATCTTTCGAAGTGTAAAATATAAAAGGGAAACTTAAAAAATATGTGCAGTAAAAAAACGATTTCTTTGTCTCTATAAAATGCATTTTAGTACCCATCAATATGGCAAATATTTATAAAATATTTTATTTAATAAATCGAGACTAAATGGGGGTTTAGATTATGAATTCATTTTGGAATGTCATCTGTAGTGGACGTCGGTAGTCAAAGGGTTAATTGAGACCAAAATCAAAGTTTAAGGGAAAAATCTGCTGATATCTTTTTAAAGATCGCGAAATCATAGTTCGATTTACAAATAATTGAAAAAGTTGAAAGTGGAATATTTGAAAATTTTAAAAAATGCGAAAATATATTTTTCTTAAAATTGAATTCGTTTTTGAATGTCCTCTGTAGTGGACGTCGGTAGTCAAAGGGTTAATTGAGACCAAAATCAACGTTTAAGGGAAGCATTGAAAAGTCTGCTGTTAACTTTTCAAGGATCGCGAAATCATAATTCGATTTACAAATAATTGAAAAAGTTGCTGATAAATTTTCAAGGATTTATGCACTTTTCAAGGATTTGAAAATTTAAAAAAAATACGAAAAATTCCGGACTAATTTTTTCTTAAAATTGTAAAATTTTACAAAAAAAAAAAACAAATTCTAGCTTGCATTGGGAAGTATTTGTTAGTGATTATTTATTGTTCTACCAAGCTAACAGTCGAGAAAAAAAAACAAGTATAGAATCAATCTGCACTCTTTGAGTTGAGAAGTGTTCACCGGTAACATTAGAATAAATTACCTGTTAGGATTAGTTTAGTCCGAACGGCGTGTCACAAAAAAAAGAACTAGACATATTCTAATGTACAATTGATTTCATATATATTTTTGACCCACAACGTAATATGCAACCTACTTTTTTATCCTATTTCAGATAGCAGATACTTATATTGAAAAATTTCAAACGCCTTTAATTTTAATCACTAGCCATGCTTTTAAAGTTTTGGACAAAATGGATTGTGTTAATAATGCATCGCAGGATGTGCAAGTCCTGATTACGCGGTTTAAGCAAGCTGCAGTTAGTGTTTGTACGAAAAGACAAGCGATCACATGTATGATGCTATGTGAAATATTCGTAAAGGGCAACAATAAAATACCAGAAACTGAATTTCCTCTACTAATAAGGCGGGTCTACAAAGCGATGGCCCAGTGCAAGGATGCAGATACTCATATTATAAGAGAAATACAAATGTGCTATATAACCTCCCTATTGCAGCTGTCATCTGAAATAGATTTCAATCAAATTCGAGGTCAAATAAGTTTATTCTACAGCGATTCGTCTAAGGAGGTGGAAAAGTCAAATCCTGCAGAAAATGGGGAGGAAGATCAAAAGATGTCAACGTCACTACCGCATGATGATTGCTTACTACATATTTTGAGTAATAGTACACATATCTTACGACCACACTTAAAAGGTTACCGTAAGAAACTTTTGCACTGGATGGAAGTACAACATGCCACAAAGTATTTGAAAGCAAACATTAATTTAATGAAGTCGTTAGTCCTGTCGAGTCAAAACTATTATGATTTTATTATAACAATGCGTTCAACAAAATTACCTGTATCGGATGTGCCCAAATTTATGTCTATTCACAAATATTTACGCAATAAGTGTGGCCTTAATCGTTTGGAGAATTTGACATATGGTCATATTGGGACAATAATGCTTCAATCATTACAAAATAGTCGAACACAAAAAGTACATCTTGATTCCAAAGAATTTTCTGAAGAAAAATTGGAGCATTTACTTTTACATAAAGAAATGGAAGCGATGACAATCTGCAAAGAGCTTCAATATGTCAAAATGGCTTATGACGCTTTTGAGGCATTTGAACAATTTTATACTAAGGTGAGAGGTACATATTTTATTCATTTTGTACTTTTTGAACGATCATGGTTATTGAGAAATTTTGTCAGATCTGCAATATCACAAATCTGCAATATCACAAATGTGCATATATGATTTATTGACCGATAGTTATAGTCACTGTGGTCCTATTAATATAAATGATGCGAAAGATATATATTAGAATTCTATCTAAATTTTAACCAAATTCAACTAAAATTGGCACACTATACGTCACTATCACTTGTACTCCTTGTGTAAACTTTAAAGGATAAAATCTGACTTTATTTATTTATTTATTTTATTCATTCACATACTACAAGATATACAAAATCTTTTAAATTACAATATGTGATTAATGTTGGCACGATTTACAATTTCAATTCATTTAAAGTTACAATTACAAATCACAGCATGTATAGAGATATTTTATCATAATCATTAAAAACAAAAAACTGAAAACAAAAATGTAGCAAAAGCGACAGATAGTATAATGAAAATAGTGTGTATAGGTTAGTATTAGTGTTAGACAGAAAAATGTCCATATAAGACATTCTTGAATGTATTAGCATTGCCAATAAATTGAATCGATGCAGGTAAAGAGTTCCATAGGCGAACGGCGTTGAATAAGAAGTGCCATTCAGATACTAGTAGCTGATGTTGTTGTGGAATAATTAAAATTCTTCTGTTGGATCTCCCAAAACGTAATTTATCATAAAGATATTTTTATTATTATTATTTAGTTATTTGGTATAGATAATCTTTTCCAGCAAAATTAACATTCTGATGTTTAATAGTTGCGCAAATTCTACACCATAAAGACATTTAGTGTAACCAGCACAACTAACAAAGCGTTTGATACTGTACACATATCTAACGATTGCATTGTATGCTGTTTCAAGGCGACGTTTACTAAAAGCATCAGCACTACCAAACAGTTCACAGCCATATAGGATTTTTAGGGCCAATAAGTGCATATATTTGGGAGTTGTATCTACATCTAAAACGATTTCTTCCAAAACCAATAGGTTTCTTTTCCGATCCAAAACACATGCCTGTGCCAGATTGGACTAAAACTTGCACGCAGACTTAGATCACAAGAATGTGGCTAGATCGACTCAGAAAAATCGCAAAATCTTTGGCGAATTGTCTTAACACAAAAATTTAAAAAATATCAATATAGTTCTCTTTCATGAGAGAACTGAAATTAGATTAATGTCCGGAAGTATGTTAGATTTTTCGTTATCAAATATCGGAACAAAAAATGTGAACGGTACACAGAAAAAAAAAATAAATAAATAAAAATAGTTGATTGCAGCTGAAAACGGTTCCAATTACAAAATTAATCGAAACATATAACATTTCATAGCACCCTGTAAATTATGCATTCTCTGCTATATTCACAAACCTCCAATATTCCTAAAAGCTAAACACTTATCAAAGATGATAAATACCCATTGTTTTGCAATATTCTTTGGATTATCACATAGACGGTTTGCTTAATCTAAACTTTTTGATGCAATCGAAAAAATAACAATGTTTGTTATTTTAACAAGCACTGACTGCTATTAATATGTACTCTTGCATTAGGCTAGGTTAACTATTTAGCGAACTAATATTGTAAAGTACCACTAGCACCTAGAAATTTGCTGTTGTACTCTAGTTTACAGCATAAATACAATAAATTTAAAGCCCTTCTCTTTCGAAAAATCATACATTATGTAATTTAAATTTCTTTTATGCCCTTTCAGTTCGATGAAGAACCAATATCAAGCGACGATGCACTAATTGATTGGGAAGCCGTCATTGACGATCTTGCAGTAATAGCACAATATTTGCAATTTGGTAGCTATATTGAATATGCTTCGCAGATATGGATGCTTCATTATAAAATATCACAAATGATACTGGATGATTTTTCATCAATACGATCGTTGACTTTCTTTTGTGAATATTCGTCATTTTTTGATCAGAACGAAAATGGATTTGTTCTGGATCGTGAATTACAATTGCAACTACCAGCAATAACAAATGGTTTGGAGTTATTGGAAACTTTAAGTAGACGGAAACAGAATATAATACTATTAGCCACATTGCAAGTGGCCTACTACTACATCCGAAATTCGAAACAAACCTATGGACAAATGTTATTGCAATTTGTTGAAGAAAAACACTATGAATTACCCGATCGCCAAGGATGTTACGATTTAATTAAAGCCTATCTGGATATAATTAAGTATAAATTACTTTGGAAACATTATGACTGTACAATCGCAGGCAGCAATTCTGTTTCAGACGATCTTATGTTAAAAAATAGTCTTATGGAAGAAATTGAAAGAACTCGCGATCGTTTGAGAGAATTTGTTTTTACTCCCAGTGAAGGATTATCATACAATATGCTAGTAACAAGTTTGGCTCAAGATATGGCAGAATGCTCCGCCAATCGTTTGTATGACAATTTTCTAAAAGTGTTACTAGTGGCTGCATGTAAATGCTGCGTTCAAAATGGGTTTGCATTGCGTATGGTTCAGATCATGTCCTTGTGGATGTGGATTAATCTACAGATGGAATGCATTGAATCTGCTCAGGTAAGTGAGAACAAGTAGAAGAAACATTTTGTTACAAAGCATTTCTATTTATAGATCAAACTTAATATTATTGAGTATATTACGGGCATAAAGACGTTAAAAGAGTTGACCGCAAATAACCCCAAAACATTTGAAGAAATTAACACGATGGAAAAACTGTATGAAAATGCAAATGATTTACTTATTGCGAATCATAATTCAGCTGGTATAGAAGCCACAAGGCGAATGGTTCCAGTAGAGTTGTCACCCATAAAAACGGTAAGCTTTAAATTTCCCAACAATCGTAAGCATTGACGGAGATGAATGTCTATAAACCACAGAAACCTCATCATTGTTAGCTATATTGGGTGTTGGGATACAAATTTCAACTTTGCAATTTTGTACCTTTCCTACTTTTATTCCGTGTCTAGTTTTTGTTTTATTTTTAATGAAATTGCGATAAGAAAATTTCGATGCACACAAATAATTCGTATTTAAATAAGTAATTTTATGTTATCCGCAATAAAATAATTTTATGTTATCCGCAATTTTCTAGGGTAAACTGCAGCTTCGTCCTCACTCTCAGAAAACTGAATTGAAGAGTTACTTCAAATATACGATTGACATAAAAACAATGCCAAAAAATGATCTGCTTAAGTGGACCTACTTCACTGTTGGATGTCTAAATGCTCGTCTGTACTTTTTGGTAGAGGACTATGTCCAACTCGAGCCATTCTACGAATTAGGAAAAGCGTGGATTGAAATGAGGCAAAATAAATTCAATACAAAGTATTTTAAAAACATCGAACTAATGGCTATACAACACTATGTGAATTTTCTCCGTGCTACTTGTGCACAGGAGAAAGCAATTGAATGCCTTAACTATGGGCTAAATCAATGTGAATCAATGCAGTTAGACGTAGATGCAGTGTATCGCATTAACTTTAAGTTACAATTAGTGGAAGCTATGCGGGAGTTGGAGAAGCATAAAGGAAATGAAACCGCTATTGCAAGACTGGAAAAAGCTTTGAAGTATAATATGTCGCCAGAAAAGCTCAAATGCAATCAAAAGAACATAAAACATTCTGGGAAAAATGGTATGTCGGAATTTTTCACAGCATCAATCAAGAAAAAGGTCAACGTGGATAACAAAAGAATAGTCAATATTTCGTCTAGAAAGCCCAAGCTACAAGTAAGTAGCAGCAGCAGCAGTTCTAGCCCCGAAACTAAAACAAAACTTAAAGATAGCCATAAATTCAATATATGTGAGGATAGTATTGAGATTATAGAATCTGATGATAGCGACAATGAATGTGTGAAAGTCAAAAAGATAAACGAACTAAAACAAACGGTAAAGGATTTGTTTCAAGCAAAAGATCATTTGACACCAATAACAACAAAAAATGCAAAATCTGTACGTATGAAAATGTCTTCACAAAAACAAAAACCCAATCAACCCGACGAAAATAAAATGATCGATTCTATAGATTTATTAGAATCACCAGCAGTTTCACCAAATAAAGTTGCTTCTTCAATATCTAGCGTCCAAAAATTACTACCCAAAGAAAATATAGCTAATAATGACAATCTTGAGTTAATAGCAACAAAGATGGAAAAGTTAGAATTGGTGGACAAACGGAAGAGACCCAAAAATACAAGCCGTGTACGCAAATCGCCTTTAGACGTGAAAACGGTGGCTCCTGTAATTATACTGGAAGACTCGCCAAGTATAAAACCTGTCGAAACGCCAGCCTTTAAGCCACGTGGACGAAGAAGGAAAAACTTACAAGATCCGGTTGTGATGAAGGAGCCTGCACAACGTCCTCGAAGACGACGTAATTTAGATAATGAAAATATTGAATTTAACAATAATTGCACACCAAAACAAACTTTGGTGCTGCTTAGCAGTAACGGCTCAGATTCAACACCTACCGTGACCAACAGAAGGCGTCAGCAAATATAAAACAATTTTTCAACAAAATAGGTTTATTTATTCAAATACACTTTATTTTTTTTTTATTTTTTTAAATTTTTTTTCATACTTTAATCATTTTAGTTAATAAATCTTTAATACAAGTTAATGTATAAGTTAATATATCTAGCGGTTTAAGGAGTTTTAATTAATATACAAAGATGAAGAATGAACTAAAGCCGCAAACACATCTTTTAAATGTCAAATAGCTTTCTTATCAACGGCTTTATCCTCCTTCGTTTACGGTCTGACATTGAATTTTGGTTTGTAAGCCTACATCAGCATGCATGGTTAGGTTAGGCTTCAGTTACAGCCTGTACTATTTCGGACTCTTTTTTAGACTATTCATTTAATTTATTTAGAATTTTAGTACAGAAATCTTGAAGACCAATTAATATATATTACAAAGAATTCTTAAACCCGAGTATATAAAAGTTTAACAAAGTATATGCATTACACAAGTGTGGTAAATAAAAGAATTTTATATACAATGGAATGAGCCAGGTCATTAACATGCAAACACATCTTTTAAATGTCAAATAGCTTTCTTATCAACGGCTTTATCCTCCTTCGTTTACGGTCTGACATTGAATTTTGGTTTGTAAGCCTACATCAGCATGCATGGTTAGGTTAGGCTTCAGTTACAGCCTGTACTATTTCGGACTCTTTTTTAGACTATTCATTTAATTTATTTAGAATTTTAGTACAGAAATCTTGAAGACCAATTAATATATATTACAAAGAATTCTTAAACCCGAGTATATAAAAGTTTAACAAAGTATATGCATTACACAAGTGTGGTAAATAAAAGAATTTTATATACAATGGAATGAGCCAGGTCATTAACATGAAGAAAGAAAAAAATAGGCCCCAAAACGGAACCCTGAGGGACACCAGAAAGGAGGGAAATACTTCACACTGGGAACGCCTTAGGGAAACAAATTGAAATCGACCAAGTGAACAAGCTTGGAATGAAAAACCAAATTTATGTCCCAGATTGGTCACCATGTATCTAAAATTGACAGAATTGAATGCTTTATAAAGGTCCAGTGAATCCAGCACGTTAATCCATTGGGATACCTTAATTAACTAAAGATACCTATTACCCTGAGGCACTTCTAGTTTTTACCGTTGCAGGCACTCTAATATTTTATTCGATTGAACCACCAGATTCCAAAATTTGCCAGGGAAGTAGGAGGACAAGAGTCTATAGTCCAGTATGCATGAACTACCTTGATAGTAGATATAGGCTTTCCTAGCAAAAAAATAGTCTTCGTAGTAACTTGGTTTAAAATTGGTAGCAATTACTATAAAATTGACTTTCTAAGGGCATGTTCATGAGGAAGTACTTCTCTGCGACATCACCAAGAGCGTGGACGAGATATAAGTAAACCACGTACTTTATAGGAATAAACAGCAAACTAATTTGCTGCTTGGTAGTACTGAAAATCTCATGTATGGTAACGGACCGGTGATGGTAAGTTATTATTTCCAAGCATACGGTATTGCTAGGTAATAGTTTTCACCAGGTGCGTTTTGAAGAGAAAACGTTAAGTAAAAATGTTGACGGAAAAGCCTAAAGGCCGACACGCAATGAGCACGCCGCTTAATTCTTTGCTTTGAAAAAAGTTGAAGCACACGTAATTATATGAGCCTGCACACAATAAATGTAAGCTTGGCGCCGAAGCGTCAAAAAAAGTTTAAAATATTTTAACTTTTTGGGCTTTTGTAGGTTGTTTTGTTTTTGACGTTAAAAAAATTGTTGCTTTCAGGTTGGCAATTGAAGCGCAACTAGCTTATTATAATTTATTTAAATAAAAACGATAATGAAGTGCCGAAAACATAGTTATTTCGCTTAAAATCGTGAAAGTTATATTGGTGAAAATTTGTTGACTTTCCAAATGGAATAAAGTGATAGTTTTTCAGATATTTTTCCAGACAAGCTGCCTCAATCGAGAATAAAAACACTGGCTGATAGACGTTGCAACATGTAACTTGCTACTTGTAACTCAACATCATTCTTTTATTAATGCAAAAAACTATGTTAAATATGATGTGATAGACATATAAATGTTATATTTATAAGAATTTATAAATGTTTAATCAAATAATAAACATCTAAACAATCGTGTTTTACTTGACCACAATGATTCTTTTACAACTTTCTTAAAATGCACTTTTCTGATTGTTTTTATTGGCTCTTATGGGCGTCCTTCTAAATGTATCCAGAAAGGCATCTAATAATTGCACTCATGCAATAATTTTTTGTAGTAACTTGGCGTGGTACAACTTCTCCATAGTGACGGCGGTTTCCCGAGGAGTTTTGGATATCGTATACGACTGTTTTTCGACGCGGTGGGGATTCTCAGAAGCGCCGTCAAATTCAAAAAATGTTGGCAGGGATGGCGATGTCATAGGATGTAGTCAATTGCCCAACTCTGCACTACTTTTAATCAGCTTAAAGTTAATTACCAATACGTTAATTTAATGTTAGTTAGTTTTTAATCAACTACATAGTACTTACCTTTAAAGGTGGGTATTAAGTTCAAGTTTTTTCACTAAAGTGAAAACTAAATCAGTAAGAAAAGGCATAAAATTATACATATTTGTTGCACATTTTATTATAACTTGATGGGGAATAGCCCAGAGCAAGTTTTAACAAAGTTTGTATTTCTTAAAAAGTATTATTAAAGAAAAGTAATCGTGAAAAAATGGCAATTTTAGCGGCTAAACTCGAACTTAATACTCACCTTAAGAAACAATTTTTCAACGAAGCGATAGCACGTTTTTCTAATGAGTTTACAAAAAACGACGATGTCTGCAATCGGAAGGCATCAGTTGCCGTTAGCGACGTGTTGTATACATTTTTATTAATTTAATTTCTGCATTGCATAGTAGTTAGCTTAAAGTTGGTCTATACAAGCGAACTTAAAGTTAGTGTTTTTGGTAGTCAGCTACTCATTTGACGGCAGGGTAATCCTAATATCACAAAAGCCAGTTACTCTACGATACGTTTATGTTTGTGTAATCAGAACAATTGTATTTTCACGTGCAGATTGTAAATAAACATTTATTTGGTTTCGCATTCTTTCGCATCAATACATTCAGTATTGTTTTCCAAAATGGTAACACAAGAGCAAATAAAAAGTATTGGTTCAGTGCTTAACAACAAAGATCGACCACTAAAGGAAAGGTTCCGTGCTTTATTCACATTGAAGAACTTGGGAGGCGACCAGGCGATTGAAGAAATTAGTCGAGGATTCTCGGATGAGTCAGCCCTATTGAAACACGAATTGGCGTACTGTTTGGGCCAGATGCAAGATAAGAAAGCTTTGGGTATTTTAACAAAAGTTCTGGAAGACACAACCCAAGAACCAATGGTGCGTCATGAGGCCGCCGAAGCAATGGGTGCCATTGGAGATGAATCGATCTTGCCTATATTAGAAAAATATAAGAATGACCCAGTTGTTGAAGTGGCAGAAACATGTTCCATAGCTTTGGATCGGGTTAAGTGGCTCCAAAGTGGAAAGCAAGTCGTTGATAAAAACCCTTATGCTTCTGTAGATCCATCACCTCCAGCGGAAAACAATATAACTGTCAAAGAATTGAAGGCTATTTATTTGGACCCGAAGCAAAGTTTATTTGATCGTTATCGCGCCATGTTTAGTTTGAGAAATCTGAGAACTGAAGAATCTGTTTTAGCCCTTACGGAGGGCTTAAAGGATTCCTCTGCCCTATTTCGCCATGAAGTTGCCTTTGTCTTGGGTCAATTGCAAGAACCTTGCAGTATACCTTACTTAAAGGAAAATTTGGAGGACAAACTAGAGAATGAGATGGTACGGCACGAATGTGCTGAAGCGCTGGGAGCAATTGCCACTGAAGAATGTATAAATATTTTGAGTCGTTATGCTGAAGATGAGAAGCGTGTTGTTAAAGAATCCTGTGTCATAGCCTTGGATATGTGTGAATATGAGAATAGTCCAGAGTTCCAGTATGCTGACGGTTTAGTAAAGATCAACGAATGAACACGACCAATGTTTATAATTTTTTTATTTATAATAACAATAAATGATTTTACATAAATTTAATTCGTTAATACTTAAACTAGTTTCTATTCTATTCAACAAACAAAAATAAAAAGTTAAATGGAATTTATACTAGAACTTGGTATGTTTGATGTTTCCAACAACAAACTATTAAAATTTGAAGCCCAATCGTGTAAAGTGGTTGAATTCAATTCATCCATCTCTTCGCCAAGCTCAATTTTTAGTTTGGTTGGGCCGATAAGGCCCTTCTTTTACTTGGTTTTCCATTTGTTCAAATTTCTCCGCACCTTGCAAATGGTCCGAACTTTTTGCTTTAATGCAAAATTAAGAGGAATTATAAGTCACATAAAGCTTTATTTATTATTACGAAAGAAATATCTTTATCATTGTTATGGAAGAAGCTTCCCAATTTTCCCTTCCACTCAAGAATTTGCAAAATGTCAACGCTTTTCATCATGTATTTGATTATCGGACTTTATGTATTCCATAATTAATATTGGAAAAATTTTAAATTTTGGTAATACATGTTTGGATTTGAAATTGTAATAAAATTTGGCAGTCTGGGATAGAATAGCGGATCGAAACAAAAGTATTGGTACGTATTTTGTAATGTAAAAAGGAATCACAAGGCGTGAACCACATCGACTACCACGAAAAGGGTAAAACAATGCTCGATGTATGGATATATGAGCGAAAGTAATTTTTCAAATAAAAATTTCGGAAAGACACAAGGAGATATGTCAAAGTAGTTTTTCATGTCAAAATCTCGATCTTTTCAGGATTTGGATGGAATTTTCAATTTTTTTGGTGGTGATCACTAATTAGCTTCTCTTTCGCTCTACGATGCTTAGTTGAAGATGTATGGGCATAAAAAATTTTGTTCATAAAAAATTGGGAGTTTTTGAGAATTTGGACGGAATTCTTGATTTTTGGGGAGTGATCACGAATTAACGTCCTTTTTAATATAAAAGAACTTAAACTGATGCCGTTGGGAGTCCAGAAAAATGTAATAACTTCTACGACAACCAAATGGAGCAATAGTTCTAAAAATATTGTTCATATGGAACATAGAAATTCTTACAGAACATATACTCGAACATTCCGCCACTAAGTTCTTCAATTGCTATTAAATCGTTTAAATCGATGTCATCGTGCTCCTTTTCAACGTTTTCGACATCTTCAGTCTCGGTAGTTGTTTCTTCAGGTATTGTGCCATTTGGGTCAAAGATTATAGATTCAGGAAGATAGGAAATTAGCTACTGAGGAAATCGAACCATTTACCAGATTAGATTTACCAGATTAATACTCGAACCAAATTTTAGGCAAAAACAAAAGAAAATGTATTTTTTTGTTGATGCCTAAAATTTAACATTGTTTCATTAAGAAAATTAAATTTTTCATTTAAAAAATAAAAACGAGAATCAACTAAAAGATTACAAACATGTATTGAACTAACATGGTAAATACAACATTTGGTATGACTCAGGCCAATTTCCTATCTTCCTCAAGTTTATAATCTTTGATTTGAGTCCGCTACACCAAAAAAAAGTGAACCCACTGTGGAAGAAAATGTAGGTTTATTTTAGAAAAATTTAACTAAAATAGTTTTCTAATTGCAACATGTTATAAATAAGTTAATACTTTTTGTCAAACTGAAGAAATTTTTTTAAAAATATTTTTTTTCTGTTGTTTAAGAAAATTTCATATGTTGAAAAAAAATTGGATTTAAAAATTGTTAAAATGTCTTTAGCGCTGTATGAAGTTCAAGACAGGTACAATTTAAGTAAAATGTACTCATTTGAGAGACTTATGAACTCAATTTGAGCAAACTTCTGCCATTTTAAGAAAATATGAACTATTTTATTTTGTAGTAAAACTAATATTACACTGAAAAAATTTCACGAACAATTTTCCAATTAAAATTTTAAATGAGTTTTAAAAAAATATTCAATTAAAAATTTAATTGAATCAACAAATTTTTTAATTGAAACAAAAATCAATCAAAAATATTAATAGAATCAATTATTTTTTTTTATTGGATCAATTAATTTTTTAATTGACCTTCAATTAATTTTTTAATTGACCTTCAATTAATTTTTTAATTGATACTACCATTTCTGTGATTGGAGACATTTCAATTAAAAAATTAATTGGATCAATTCATTTCGTGATTTGTTTTTGTTTTGTGTGTACCTAATATATATTTTCTAAGTCTAGGTTTAAATTCTTTCATAGTAGCATTTTTATTATTAATACGTAGGGAGCTGTCAAAATCGTCTACAACATCCTTAGTTAACCATTGTGTTAATAAGGATGTCATGTTGAAATTGTCTTTTAGGTATTCATAAAGCATTGGTAGGCTCCGATTCGCCATTATCACAGCATCTTGGAATAGTTCAGTGGAATCATTGGGTAATACGAGATTCGGTATTATTTCGCTCATCTTTTCTAAATTGGCTAATTGTTCAGTCAAAGCACATCCAAATGGTTCCTGATGAAAAGACATTAACATATATTTCTTAGACATGTCCCTGTCAACATTTTTCGAATTTGACGGCGCTTCTGAGAATCCCCACCACGTCGAAATCGTATACGACATCCAAAACTCGTCAGAAAAGCGCCGTCACTATTGAGAAGTTGTACCACGCCAAGTTACTACAAAAAAGTATCTCATGAGTGCAATTATTAGGTGCATTTTTTAATAAATTTAGAACGACGCCAATAAGAGCCCCTTAAAATAATCAGAAAAGGCGCATTTTAAAATAGTTGTAAAAGAATCATTGTGGTCAAGTAAAACACGATTGTTTAGATGTTTATTAATTTGATTAAAAATTTATAAGTTCTTATAAATATAACATTTATACAACTATCACAGCACATTTAACATAATTTTTTCATTAATAATATAATGAAGTTGATTTACAAGTGGCAAGTTACATGTTGCAGCGTCTATCAGCCAGTGTTTTTATTCTCGATGGAGGCAGCGTGTCTGTAATATATCTGAAAAACAACCACTTTATTCCATTTGGAAAGTCAAAAATTGTTCACCAATATACCTTTTACAATTTTAAGCGAAATAACTATGTTTTCAGCACTTCATTATCTATTTTATTTAAGTAAATTATAAGAAGCTAGTTGCACTTGGTGTTTCACAAAATATAAAATGGCTCTTCTAACAATAGTGATGGCAAAATACTTTCATGTACATTTCATACTTTTTCATACACTCCCCCCATCGCAATGGCGATTGTTGCAGTGTCACTTACGAGTCTGTGGTAGCGATGACGATTAAATTGAACTTTGAAATGCTGACAGGGGTATGATGATAGTTTAAAATACCTTGCCCATTTTGTTTGTAGAATCTATCGACGAATTATGCACGTCGAACCAGTTATTGATTGATTGTATGAAATCTGTAGTTTCTGTGGCCTTATAAAGGCTCAAACCAAGAGTACTACAACGGCTTATTGCATTGGCTGTACTTTTGGAAAATAATTGTGCGGCTAATTTGATATCGGTTAGATGCCGTGGATCCATCCAAAGACAATAAACTCTAGGAAGATAGGAAATTAGCTACTGAGGAGATCGAAACGGGATACGACAAGTATTGACATTGCATTAAAATGCGAATAAAAAGAAATTAAGTCCACGAAATAAATTTCCATAAAGGGGAAAATGTAATTTTTTTGTTGTTGCCTAAAATTTAACATTGTTTCATTAAGAAAATTCAGTTTTTCATTTAAAAAATAAAAACGAAAAACAAATAAAAAAAATTACAAACATGTATTGAACTAACATGGTAAATGCAACATTTGTTATGACGCAAGCCAATTTCTTATATTCCTCAAGTTTATTGTCTTTGGACCCATCGCTCTCCGACCAGAAAATGTTGAAGAAGCCCAAATGAATTTTGTGACATTTTTGTAATTTTGCGGTTTTGGTCACAATTTTTTGTGCAAATATAAACTTTTGAATATTTAATTTGATTATAAATCATCTGCTGTATCAAAAATGTTCGAATTGTGGATATAATAGAAAAATTGTAAAAACGAATATCAGAGAGAATTTGTAATTCCCTCTATTTTCTTCGTTTGACACCGATGGGTCATCTATTACTTAGTTATCTATGATGTATGTGTATCCTCCCAATAAACTTAAACGTTTGAAAAATACTAAAATTCAATAATTTTTCAAACACTTTTTCAAAGGATTAGGGTAATATTCAAATTGAGAAATTGTTGAGAAAATCGCGTTCTCAACAAAAAACAGACATTACCCTCAACAGTAAAATTCAACACAATAGCAATAATTTCTCAATTGTAATCCTCAAATTGAAATGCATCGCTACTCAATAATTTCTCAAACAGTTTTCAATGTGAGAAAAATAAAAAATTACCATTGTTGCGAATACTTTCAAACCACAATTTGTATGAAAGTCAATCCTAGTTCTAACTGAAAGTCAATACTAAATTTCTAGGGATTTTGTAAATTTTATTATTTTTTTCGTTAACAAATATAATAATCTTAAAAATAACATTAATAATATATAAAAATAATAATATTATACCAATCAAAATGTAATTATCTTATTAAACGTATTAATAAATAAAACTATGAATACAACTTTAAATATCTTAAACATTTTTACATGTATAATTCCATTTCCTCCATAATGTTGGTGTCATTAATATGCTGGCAATTTGAAATAATTACTATCGAGGAACTTGCTGGCTTGTGTGTTAGAATAGATTCCAGCAAGAGGAAATCACAAAATATCAAACTGATGACGGGATGTAAATTGATGTAATGCACATTTTCATCCAGAAGTTCTTGATATAGGAATTGTTGCACTTTGGTTTAATTGATTGCACTTTGTAAGTTTTCTGAAAACTTTTCTTTGTTGTTCCCTTCATCGGTTTTTCATCGGCCAACATCTTCCAAGAATATACCATCCAATGATTTTAGTTTTCTGCAAAACAATCGAGTTTTGTGATTTCCATTATATTTTCATTTCACTTTTTATTTTGACTTACCAATTTGTATTTCTTCCAACTGACCGCGTACTTCGTGATTTCCTCAAGAACGTTGGTGTTACAAAATTGTTATTAAAATACTGGCAATTTTCAGGAACTTGATGACCAGATAATTGGAATAAATTTCCAGCAATTTCAATTCACAAAATAACAAATTAAACCGATGTTGCACATTTTCATCCAGAAGTTCTTGATATAGGAATTGTTGCACTTTGGTTTAATTGATTGCACTTTGTAAGTTTTCTGAAAACTTTTCTTTGTTGTTCCCTTCATCGGTTTTTCATCGGCCAACATCTTCCAAGAATATACCATCCAATGATTTTAGTTTTCTGCAAAACAATCGAGTTTTGTGATTTCCATTATATTTTCATTTCACTTTTTATTTTGACTTACCAATTTGTATTTCTTCCAACTGACCGCGTACTTCGTGATTTCCTCAAGAACGTTGGTGTTACAAAATTGTTATTAAAATACTGGCAATTTTCAGGAACTTGATGACCAGATAATTGGAATAAATTTCCAGCAATTTCAATTCACAAAATAACAAATTAAACCGATGTTGCACATTTTCATCCAGAAGTTCTTGATATAGGAATTGTTGCACTTTGTTTTATTTGGTTGCACTTTGTAAGTTTTCTGAAAACTTTTCTTTGTTGTTTCCTTCATCGGTTTTTCATCGGCCAACATCTTCCAAGAATATACCATTCAATGATTTTAGTTTTCTGCAAAACAATCGAGTTTTGTGATTTCCATTATGTTTTCATTTCACTTTTTATTTTGACTTACCAATTTGTATTTCTTCCAACTGACCACGTACTTCGTGATTTCCTCAAGAACGTTGGTGTTACAAAATTGTTGTTATTAAAATACTGGCAATTTTCAGGAACTTGATGTCCAGATAATTGGAATAAATTTCCAGCAATTTCAATTCACAAAATAACAAATTAAACCGATGATGCGATATAAATTAAACTATATCACATCGATAGTTTAATTTATATCGCATCATCGGTTTAATTTGTTATTTTGTGAATTGCGAATTATCATCCAGTAGTTGTTGATATGGAAAATCATAAATACCAAGTTTTTTTGGTTGCACTTTGATTTATGGAAACTTTCTCTTCTCGATAAGCCACTACCATTTTTCATCGGTCAGCCTCTTAATGTGTCCAAGAATCAGCATCCAAATATTTTTGTTGTCTGCAAAGAGATTTGAGTTTAGTGACTTCCTTAAAGTTTTCATTTCGTGTTTTAGTTTTACTTACCAATTATTATAAGCAATTTCAATTGATTATTAAAAAATTTCCACATTTTTGTATATCTTCCACGAACTTTGTTGTCCAAAATAGTATTGAAAACCATGTGGTTTTTTCGTTGCATTTCAGGGTAGTGTTTTGTCAAAGTTTTCTCCAATTATCTTCAACACATTTTCAAAGTTTTCGTCAACATTTTGCCAAATTGGTTGTAATTCGCAAACAAATTGAAGATGAATTGAAGATGAGCTTTTTCAAGTCAAGTTGAATTTATGTTGAAAATGATATTTACCCTCAAACTGAAGAGGTGTTGCATTTGACAAACGCTCATCCTGTGTTTATTGGGCTATTTCATATGTATGAGTATTTCAGTATTTGATTTCAATATTTCGAAATCAAAGTAAGTTTATTTTTTTACTTTTATTTTAGAGAGAATAAATTACCTTTTAATTGTATAATAAAACATAGAATTAATAATAATATGGTGAAAATGCCAATTGAAATTGTCAAGTAATTGTTACAAGTATTGCAAACACAAGGATAAGCATTTTTCATAGACAACGCCATATCAATTTGATAGTGAATCCCATCTTCAACATTAATTCAAATGGCCTTGAAAATTGCTTGCTTTCAACAAATTTTCCAATAGGTTTGAAGCATTAAAATGAAATTTACTTTGAAAAGTTGTTGCTAACGTTTTGAATTCTACTGTTGAGGGTAATGTCTGTTTTTTTGTTGAGAACGCGATTTTCTCCTCAACAGTTTCTCAAATTGAATTCTAATCTAATTCATTGAAAAAATGTTTGAATGCGTATTGAATATAAGCATTTCTCCAATGCTTGTGTTTATTGGGGAGACACATGTGGGTACTTCAACATATTTAGGCAAAATTTAACAAATTTTTAGGCATCATCATCCAAATTTCCGTGGGATAATTTAATTATATTCTAACGGTATTTTGATTACTAGAATTAATTTTAAGATCTGAAATTAATTAATTAATTGTTTGAAATACCTTTGAATTTTTGCATTTTTCAAGTGGTTGTGTTTATTGGGATTGTTTTGAAGATATTGAGTACTCATTTAATTGTAACGAGTACTCAAAAAATTAGTCAGTAACGAGTACTTGTAATCAAATACTCGTTACTTTCCCAACACTTATACACACACTTTTTCTGCACACTCAAACTTTTTCGCATAACGTCAAACTCGAGTCGATTTAAATAGTTTTGTGGTTGTTCTTAAACTGTTAAATAAATAAGAAAATGTTAAAAGAAACCAATAATTTAAATACATAAAAAGCAATGCAATAATAGCATGTGGATGTGTCTAATCAGCTGTTTACCATTTTATGGAGCACAAATATCTTATACATACGTAACAGAAGAAGTGTTATCTTTGGGGTTTAATGAATTTAATTTGAAGATATAATTAATTGGGCATGATTAACAAGGTAATTATAGTATTTTCAAGTGTTTTTTCTAGCACCCTAGATTATCTAAGAAACCTCAGTTGATATTGTGGCCGAGTGACGAAATGAAGCATTTCCGTATGCACATGTATGTACGAAAGATGGGCTACATGAATCATTCTACTATTATTTTGGTGTAATTCTGAGTAGAGGTGTGCACGTGACACGAACTTGTCCTAACTCACGCCTGAATGGTAACGGATGGTAACGGCGTGAGTGTGTTTAGACAACCAAATGTCGTACGTGAGTTCGAGCCACGAAAATGTCTTCGGAAAAATAAGAACATAATAACGCTTACCAGTTGATTCGCATATAAGTTTAGTGACACCACAAATGGACACTTATGATGTTAAGAGTTGTATAACGCTCGCGATTCTAATCATGGGCACGACATCTCTAGTCGTGAGTATTTAAATGTTTTCGTTCGAGAATACGGATTTTCTTGTCGTGAGTGCGAGTAAACTATTAGTCACGTGCACACCTCTAATCCTAAGCTGGTATAATTCGGCACGGAGTTAAGACATTGTCGAAAATATCACCATCGGGAATTCGTCGTAAATATAGTTTTGAAAAAAAAAATGAATTTCTTTCATTAATAGTTGCCATTCTATGAGTATTTTCATGCAGTATTTCACAAAACCACTCACAAAATCTTCAAATATTCTTTTTTCCGAATAGCGAATTAACATTCGAAAATTACATTCAACATTTTTATGTCTGCATTCCTACAGTCACAAACAGTAAGTGTCATTCATAGATTTTTAAATTTTTGACGGCGTATCTACGAACAAATATTTGTCAATGAATTCTCTTTGTTTCTATTTCCATGTTTTACCTGAGATTAGCGTTTTTTTTATTGTTTTATTAGTTTCATTTTTTAATAATTCGTCTGTTGTCCGTTTGTCTGGGTTTCTTCAATGTCGAATGTCGTTTGAGATCATGTGAGACTTTTGCGGAATATACATAAATGATGTATTCTGTCAGGTTCGTTTTGACGGAATGTTTATGAGGAAATAAAGTGTCTATATGGTACAAATAATTTATAAGGTAGCCTTAATTCATCAGATGATTTTTTACAACTAAAAACCACAATGACTAATGACAGAGCAAGCATTTACATATTTTAAGTAACTTTCACGGTATTAAGCATCTTTAAACACCGAATATTTATTCATGGGGGTTATATCCTTGTGAAAAATCATATGTTAGTTTTGAATTAAAATCGGTGTTAAAATAAGAAATAAGAAAGCATGATCCGTCAATATTAAATTATTAAAAAAAAGAAAGATATAAATAATATTGACCATATAAGTATAATACATGATTCTAATGCGCCGTTCGTAATGCACTTTTATTTTTCGGTGATTTTATATAAAACTTGGCACCGTAGGTTTCAATCAATAGAAATCATTAGGAGTAAATTCGGCATTGCCATTGTATTAAATAAAATCCAACCAAAAAATACGTCCAAATAAAGGAGTGAACGGCCAAATAAAGTGAGGACTTTAAGAACGGGGAAAAACCAAATCCCACCCCAATCAAAAGCAATTCGACACAGGTCGGATGACTTATAATGCCTCTTCGTGATCTATGATGTAGCATTTAAATCGGCATTTTACTCTAACGGATGTTAAGTATTATATGAAACTATATAATATCAAATAAATAAAAAAATATTCTTCTACGAAAAGAAATGAACACTCACGGTCGCCTAAATTATGTCCATATTAATTTTATTGTGACAATTAGAGGTTCATTTCAATATGACAGTATAACGAACATCTCACGAAGATTGTCCACTTTTGAGAGGTGTCCGCTTTTCAGAGTGTCTCAAGTTTTAGAGATTTCACTATACATATATAATCGGTACAAAATCAGAACTAACTTAAGTCTCATTGAGAAACCGCACAAAAAGTTGAATTACCAAATGGAAATTTGGTCCCCATATATAATAAACGACGCAGGTGGGCAACAAGATTCGCCTCCCTCCCCACCACGATAATGTCGAATATTCTTTTTGTTTTGTTAAATATCAAAATATACAGAGAAATCATAAACCATGGTAATAATTTCATTTGTTCAGACCCAATTGTTAACGATATATAGAAAATTTCCATCTTTACTTGTAATTTATTTAAGCGAACAATTCTGTAAACGATAAAAAATAATAGTTTTAGTTTATTTTTAACAATTTCGCACCTATTTTCGAAAAAGATATGTAACATGGATTTCTATGGATATTAATTGTGAGATATTATTTCCATGAAATTTTAGAAAAAATAAACTTTGTATAACAACAATTCTATACTATTATATTTAACGAAACAGCAACGGCTTTTAAGATATTAATATTTTCCATGGAATTTTAGAAAAAAAAACCTTTTTGTTGCCTAACAACAATTCTATACTATTATACATAGCGAAACAGAATTAATATTGTACGGCTTTTAGATTTTCATGATATGGTAATTCGAAGTTTACGTGTAATTCATTTGGTATGGTGGTAGATGCATCCATAGAGGTGGTGGATTTTCCTATTAAATATTTAAACAAATTTGTTGTTAACTGAACCAAGATTCACCATTAATCGCAAAAATCATATATACCTATAGATCATTTAGGTTCGACAATAGTGACTATCTTGAATTACATAGATATATACGTTTACGGTTAGCAGATAACAAACTCGTGTCTGATATTTGAATCATATTTATATTTTAATATCATATATACAATGGCAAGGTAAACAATTATTTGCAAAACGACATAATTTGCTGTTTGTTACTGTAATGAACATGTGGTTGTAGACATTCCAATGCGCCGAGATTGATAAAGAACATTACGTTTCGTCGCAGGTCAATGTAGATTTCAAAACCCTTAATGTATGACACCAATTTTCAATGTTTATAAGAAACTTAACCGGTGTTAAAATATGTTAATTGTATACACACATCGTCTTTACGGATTCTTTCCAATTTCACCAGTAATTACCAGATTCACTTTTTTTGAAAGTATTTAATTAACACAAAATTTATTTTTCAATTAATCTATATAGGCAGTTTCCATTGTTATATAACATTACATTTGTAACATATCGAAATCCCAATCTTATGAAGTATTTATTTTTATCAAGGTGAAGATCTATGTCTTAATAATAAAATCAGTCTGTATCTAAAACTAGGTACAATTTGCTAAATATTTTTGAGGACATTAAAAACGAAAACAAATTATTACCTAATGGACATTGAGAAAAATAGCAAAGGATCTTAATGTCATCGGAATACTGTTCCAATTGTCACTAAGAAGCCTGACTACAAATAGAACGCTTGGGAATGAAAGAAACAATTACTTCTTTGTAATTCAAACAAAGAGTAATTTGAACCGGCTACTTCAACAAAGTAGCTTGTTAACACTTCCTACCAGATAGATAAAGCTAACACCAAACTTAAATCGCACACGGCAAAAATATCACCAAAATATTTCCAATTAACAAGTAATTTCCAAAATAATCAGATTCAATACACTTACTTTAATATTCATCGGTTCATAAATAAAATCAGAAAACACATAAGAAAGTGATTAATCAAGCGCAATATTTTAAATTCTAAGAAAATTAATTCATCTAAGGGTGAAATCACGATAGTATCAATCAATTTAATATGCATTAATTTTTTAATTGGTTCACTTAATTTTTTTTTTATTTTGATGTAAAGGGTGATTCTTTTGAGGTTAGGATTTTCATGCATTAGTATTTGACAGATCACGTGGGATTTCAGACATGGTGTCAAAGAGAAAGATGCTCAGTATGCTTTGACATTTCATCATGAATAGACCTGCGATCTGCCACAACGTCGAATTTTCAGTGAATGGGCCCTAGAAAAGTTGGCAGAAAATCCGCTTTTTTATCGACAAATTTTGTTCAGCGATGAGGCTCATTTCTGGTTGAATGGCTACGTAAATAAGCAAAATTGCCGCATTTGGAGTGAAGAGCAACCAGAAGCCGTTCAAGAACTGCCCATGCATCCCGAAAAATGCACTGTTTGGTGTGGTTTGTACGCTGGTGGAATCATTGGACCGTATTTTTTCAAAGATGCTGTTGGACGCAACGTTACGGTGAATGGCGATCGCTATCGTTCGATGCTAACAAACTTTTTGTTGCCAAAAATGGAAGAACTGAACTTGGTTGACATGTGGTTTCAACAAGATGGCGCTACATGCCACACAGCTCGCGATTCTATGGCCATTTTGAGGGAAAACTTCGGAGAACAATTCATCTCAAGAAATGGACCGGTAAGTTGGCCACCAAGATCATGCGATTTGACGCCTTTAGACTATTTTTTGTGGGGCTACGTCAAGTCTAAAGTCTACAGAAATAAGCCAGCAACTATTCCAGCTTTGGAAGACAACATTTCCGAAGAAATTCGGGCTATTCCGGCCGAAATGCTCGAAAAAGTTGCCCAAAATTGGACTTTCCGAATGGACCACCTAAGACGCAGCCGCGGTCAACATTTAAATGAAATAATCTTCAAAAAGTAAATGTCATGGACCAATCTAACGTTTCAAATAAAGAACCGATGAGATTTTGCAAATTTTATGCGTTTTTTTTTTAAAAAAAGTTATCAAGCTCTTAACAAATCACCCTTTATTTATTTATTTATATTTTTCATTTTTAAGGTGAGTACTATGTTTTTTCGTTTACGTTTTGAATTTCAAAAAACTTTTTAATTGGAAATAATTTGGTGGCATTTTTTCTGTGTGCTTATAGCTATTTGTTAACGCAGTATTCAAATTTTATATTTTCAAAGAAATTTCCTACAAATAACCAATGAAATTTCCGTATGCCGTTTTCCGGAAAACGGAATTTGAATTCAATTACTTTCATTTTAATTAAAGTTTAAATACTCTTTTTATATCATAATGCCGCAATAAAAATCCCATAAGGTCAATAAATATAATTCAGAAAAAAATGCTTATCTAAAGGATACTTTAACCTTTGCCCCAACTTTCACAAATCTGTTGGTGCACCGTGTTAGTGTTCACTTCTGTGAAAAAAAACTTTCCTCTTTGACATTTTCCTTTCTTATGATTTCTTTGTTTGAACTTTGGAATTTGCAATTTCGAGACACACATGTGGAATGTTTTTTTGCTATGCCCTATTCATATTGCTAGCTGTCAATTGATCTCATGTGATAAGAGAAGGCCAATGCGCATACTCTACCCAGAAGTTATATTTTCAGTGTTGCCTACAATTATTTCTTGCAAATTCGACTAAATCGGCCAGTCTGCCGAGAGGCCTTCAATAACATTTTCTATTGTAGGGTACAAATGCAGAAATGCCAACATTTATTTGATAGTTTTTTATATCCTACGTATCGTAAGGACACGCACTTTTTCGAAAATTCCTCAAGGTTGATAGATCTACCATTATGCGAGAAGGGGTTCACGGATCCACGCCTTGGAAATTGTCTATTCGAAATCTAGGTTGGGTATACTTGCAGCCCTTTTTTAGGGCCACTTACGATATTCGGTCCATCATTGAGTGCTTTCCTAACGGCTCACAATTTGTGGGCAGAAAAACTTTTTGGATTTAAATCACCGCTGAAAAACCTTTTGGATTTCGAACGAAACTGGACTTGACCCTGTGTATGAAACGGGATCATTGTTTATTCCACCAAAATTTAATTATTCAGATTTTTTTGTATCGTATTCATAATAGCACTTATTTATTATTAGGGCGCGACACAGTATTCACAGTATTTTATATTAAATATTACCATCAATACTATAAAAAATGATTTTTAGTACTTTTATCTTAATTTAGAGTTAGTAAAGTGGAAAATATAAAATAAATAAAAATAATTATATTGCATTGTTTAAAAAATAGAAACTATGAAGCAAAATAATTTAAGTAAAAGATTTCAATTTACTTCTTCTATGAACCCTTATTTCGTTGGAGTAGTAGACTAAACAAGACCTAATAAACAACACGTTTGTAATTGCATAATTTCAAAATATTTGAATAATTATTGCAAGGAAGTTTTTATAAAATATGAAAATGATATCCTTTGTGATGACATTTATTATTTATTTATTTATTTTTTCTTGGCGAATCCAAGCCGCAACGCCATATACGGATTCCAAAACTACACAAACATAGCAATAATAACAAATTATAAAAATTATGCGCTTAAAAACTAGAAATTAATAACAAAAATAGTATCAATAAGTGACTAAACTGAATTTGAAACAAACAAATACACAATAGTTAATTAAAACAATTAACAAAATTAAGAAAAACTATTAAAAAATATAAATTAAATTATCAATTTAAAAAATTAAAAAATAAGAACAATAAAAAAAAAAATAAAAAAGTAAAAAAAAACATGAATATGTGAGTAAGACAGCAATACTAACATAAAAAGTTAGTAAAGAGACTCAATAAAATAAATAAAAAATGATATAACATAATACAAACTAAATAAAAAAAAACTAAAAACTAAATAAAAAAAAATATATATAAAAAAATAAATAAAAATTAAACAAATTAATTAAAGAATTTACAGCTACTCAGTAAATTATTAAATTTTAATTAATTTAAATTTTAAATTATTTCGTAGTCTTTTGAGTAATATTGACAATCGACTACGAATATTTCTATAAAACCAATTTTCACTATATCTGACTCCGTATAATCGAAAAACCTTTTTAATATCCACACAAAATTTTAATTCTACAAAAATCCATTTTTAACATTGTGCTCTTTAGAAATGCATGAAACTCCTATATACACAATCACGACATTAATTGATCCAATTTATTTTTTTAAATGAAATGTCTTCAATCACGAAAATGATAGTATCAATCACAATTTTAATTGGACATTAAAAATACTTGATTAAAAAATAATTGATCTCATTAGCAAATTTCAATTAATTTTTTAAATGATTCAATTAAACATTTAATTGATTATGATTGCAAAACTCAATTAATTTTTTTCATTAAAAACGTAACTATTTTCAATTACTATCTTAACTAATGTAGAGTTTTTAGTTTGATTAAAGAATTGATTTTTTGAAATAAATTTTTAGTTAAAAATTAAAAAAATTTTCATCACTTTTTTAATTGACTTAGTCTTCCGAGTTTGAATAAAATGTAAATTGTATCAATTGATTCTTAATTAAAAATTTTCAATCATTGACTTAATTAATCTATCTTGATTAAAAAGTTAATTGTATCCATTAATTTATTAATTGAAAAAATTTAACTTCAATCAACTTTTTAATTGGATATATTTTGGTGATCTGTTTTTCTGTGTAGGATGAGATTGTCCTAATAATTTTAAAATTTTCTTTTATTACAAAATATTAAGGGTTGGTTAATTTATTAGCATGTGGACTATTTTGGTGAAAGTTTCTGTTTTTTAAAAACACCTTAGAATATAATGATATAAGCTAATGATTATCGAATATTTTATTTGGAATAAAGTTGAATTTTTGATTGCAACATATTAAATATGTGAATTATACCATGGCAACTCTGAAATATTCATACGAACATTGTAGCTCATACATAAAATCAAACGACCAGCAACAGTGAGAAGTATATTGATTAAATGGCTCTTATTGATTTTTTAACGAATTTCAATCATACATATCTTTAAAATTTTCTTCCTTATGAATTCAACTTGCGATACATACATATCTTAAATATATTATTTTTATCGTCGTTTTCTTGTGTCTTACAGATTTGTGGCAGCCATAGAGGCCATTATTAAAGAGAATTGTTTCGTCATACGACCACGACCACGGTAGCGACGACAACGGCGACAGCAACAATTAAGGCCGGTAAAAACCATACGCAGAACATAAAACGACGTCAGAGAAAAAAAAACATAAAACAAAGTGAAAATTCTTAATAATTCGCATAGCGATGCAGTGCTCGAGGTGAAATGAACATCATCTGTCAAATTGTCTATTGAAAAACCAATTTTTTTATTTTTCTCAAAAATTTTTTTTGCGCAAACACTGCTCATCACCTCTCGAAAGTTACGGTATATAGAGAACAAATGAAGTGAAATATTCAATAAAACCGATATTCACATTGCAACCCCAAGGCAAAATTGTGCGAAATGAATATGAAGATTATTCAAAGTGTGCATGAGAAACAAAAATTCAAATCATTATCAATGTATACGATTAGTAAACGTAACAAGCAATTGTTAAATAATAATTTATTAATAAATCTAACAAGTTCATTATTATTAGCCGTAATTCAACAGTTAATAGAACAGTTTCAAATTATTATTAATTTTAAAAACGAAATTAGTCCAATAATCCAAGCGTTCTTGTAAATATAACAAAAAAAAAATATTTAGTGACGACCAAAGAATAAAGAAAAACTAAGATCTAAATAAAACAAACAAAAATATTCGCCAGCAAAAGTGAAAACTCATACATTCAAGTGTAAAGAAAATCTGTGAAATACACTGCTACATAGAATTATTTGAAGATAAGAAAACTTTGCCATTCATCTTAAAATTCGGTGCTAGACATTTTATATAGAAAGAGAAATACTTAAGCGGTCATTGTAGCGCTTATTGAAATTGTTTTTTGTGAATTTTCGTTTAAATCGTAATGCATTCAGTTCACAGTTGTAAAAATCAATTAAAACTCAGAAGTAGACAACGAAGACGTCGTAACACAACAGTTGCAGCCGCCTGCAAACCAGCATTGTCAGCCACCTCAAAAGTATCGCCATCATACGCAAAATTCTTTGACAAAACAATTCCTAAAGCTGCCAATGTTGTACATGGCATTGTAGTATCCAATTTATCCTTGGTATTGTTGCAAAAGGAATACATTGAACAATTCTATTTTGAAAAACGAAGTGGCGGGGGAGGACCTGAGGATCCGGACATAAACGAGCTTCCCGCCAGTGACGCAGCATATAACTGTTGTCACTTAATGCACGATTCACGCTACGGATGATTGATAACTAAACTAAACTTTAGCGATTGGTTTACCAAGTTATCTCATCTTAAAGTCAATTCTAACTCTCATAGCTTTCGGCTCGGCGGCAATAATCCAGTATCAGGCCTCAAATATCTACTGGCGGATTTTGGTTTTTTCAAACGACATCAACGGCAGCATCATCTTTATCAATTGAAGCGTAGACGATTGAAAACACGATCTCGCAATCGTTAAACCTGTCTAAAATCGATAACTATTGTTTTTTTCACCGAAATGTAAAAAAACAAAAGCGGAAATTATATTTGAATGTCCCATACACTGCATAAGAAAAAATCTTCGGAAGAAATAATCTGGATTAGCAAGAAGCACCCGGACAACAAGGGCAAATACATACATATTTTGCATTCTGGTTGATTTGTTTCAGATCTTTGTAACTATTATTGTTGTATATCATTTTACATTCGGTAACTTTTCAAAATGGAACTCACTCAACCAAAAGAATTGTTAAATTGTAAGCAGAAATTCATAGAGGAATGTAATTATCGTTGTAACGTCAGTTCTGAATGCAATATGAGCCGAGATTGCCACGTTGCTAATGTACGGGTTGCTGCTGCAGGAGCCAGGAAACTGCGAAGCTGACATTATCTACTGCTCTACGAAAGCCTTAACTGCAACACTATATAGCGACGCATACAACAAGTTTGAAATAAAACAAAAGAATTATTAAAAAATATACCAAGTAAAAAAACTCTTAAATAACACAAAATTTTTAGAAAAAACATAATAAAAACATTTTGTATTAGAAAAAAAAACAAACAGAGGACTTAAAATTATACATAAAGTAACTGAACTATTTGTGTAAAAGTCAACGCACATACTCTCAAAATGCAAAAATATACCCCCCTGAAAGATGCTCTCGAGCAAAATATTGCTCCCTCAATTATTGGTTTACCAAATGGCCATGATATGGAAAGTCCAAATCCAGTGATAGTGGATACAGTAGATCGAATGAGCTCACACGACATGCCTCATTTGAAAGCAGCACTTACCAACACTCCAACTTCACAACATTATACAAACAAAGCAAATATAGCAAAATTACAATGGTGGAATACACCAACCCCACGTTTGACTATCGATACATTTAATCAACAAAATTGTAATGGTAATGCAACACCATCGCCCGTGGAATCTGAAATAATGTTACCATCTTCCAATCATCATCAGCAAACAAGTAATCACTCGTTAAATATTAAAGGAACTCCCACTAACTATAGTCAGCAATTCCATCAAACTCCAACCCATAGCATTGGTAATTATGGTGAAGCCGAAACATCGCCATTATCAAAAAGTGCAAGTAGCTCACGTCAGAGAATACATAATCTGTCGTCAATAAGTGATGATAAGCTATCGCCTAAACTAAGACTTGCCAATCAATTCAGCATTGAGGAGGATGCTGATCCCAATAAGCAAGATTCTCAGTTATTATTGAATGGTAAGTGAATTATATATATTTCTCTTGTGCATAGTTTTTATACAACTTTACGGAACGAATTTAAACGGAATTACCCTAATTTAAGATTTACAAAATATGTAAATTTCTTCTTGTATCATGTTAATCTCATTAAATGATTAACATTGAAATGTCGTCCAATGCGTCACATCCATCAGTAGTCAATATTTACACATAATTCAATTTAAACATATTTAATATTTATATAGTAGTAAATAAAAAACACGTTTACATCTCCTTGAACGCCAAATCGATGAGTGAGAACTCATACATAGGAATGGTGGATAGGACTTGTGAAATTTAAATTAAATTTGAAATGCAAAACAAAGTTAACTTCATAATTAAAGTGAGATTGGTATAAAAATGTGTTGATTATTGGTCCCTGACTGAAAACTTCGGCATACGTTGAACCGCTTTGATTGTGTTAAAAAACTTTACAGGTGGCTTCTCTAAAGCGATAAGTCTCCAAAGTTCCCTTATGCTCTACAGCGTTCACAAAGTATATTAGCTACATTAAACACTTTACTTTGAAATCTCAGTCAATACATCACATCACCAAATAGTCAATATTTACACATATACTTGTTGAAAATTCAACTAAAAACCTTATATTACTGGTATCGTCTTGTATTCTACATGTAGATGAGTAGTAAAGAAATAAAAAGTACACATCCAGTTGAAATCCATTGAATTGGAAGTCATCTGCCATGAGGTTTTGTTAAAATGTAAGTTTAAAAATAAATTGATCTGTCGTATGTGAATGTTAATAGATATGAATATGTATCAATTGAATTTGCCTTGAAATTAACCGACTATAATGTTGTATACGAATTATAAGACAGGATAGGAGAGGGGAGGATCAATAAATTCACATAAAAACTTTTTTACTTTGCAAGAAACAATATTATTACATTTACAGCAAGATATTTATAGCGGATGGCGTTTACTCAGCCAATACCCGTAATAATAAATAATTGAATTTGAAGCATACTTTTAGGCACTACAAAATTTCATTGCATTGTTGACAATCCCTACAGCGGAATATTTTATATATACTCATACAGAAAACCAAAAAATATTTATAATAATAAAAACCCTTTGTTAATACGAATAATTTATGGTTTTTTTTAACTCGAAAGTTTGTATAAAACATTACAATTTTAGTTGCGACATGCTTGGGGATATTTTGCATGTTTTGATTTATTTTTTGCATAAATATTGAAAAGTTCATAAAATTCTACTGAAGACAGTCGTTTTATGTGGATCCTATATTATGGCATTTTCCAAGAAATGCTTCGCTCTCAAAAAATGTATGATAGCATTTTTCGGGCAGAAAAGAATTCAAAAAAAAAAAAAAAAACAAACAGAGTGAACGGAAAATGAACAACAAAAAAATAGATAATAACAATATTCTTGTGTGTTCTTAGGTATACAATAGGGATCAAAACGTTGATCACTTCATTAACCCATTAACGCCCAAAATGAAACTGCCGAAAAAAATTGATTTTATGGGTTTTTTATTAACTTGGTAACGACTAAATAAAAATATTTAAATATAAAACTGACACTTTTTAGAAAAAGGCTGTTCCCATGTGGGGACATTGGGTAGATTATTTATTTTTATTGTTTTATTTATTGTAATATAAAGCCTTCAAGGCCAATAAACATTATACAAATATTATACAAGTAGTTTATAATCCGAATATTTTCTTCAGCAATGTACAAATAACGCGGCTCCCCAGCCATATATTTAAAACACAAAAAATGTAAATGTTTACAAAAATTTCTAGCCCTATCTGCACCGATTTTAAAATGTCATCACAAAACGAATTTTTATCAGAGAGTCAAAAAATATGAAGTGAGCTTGTGTCTAAACATAGGAACAGAATATGAGAAGTTTCTTAATTAGAGTGCAAGACAATTCCAAGCACGAATCACCCTCTCCAGAAAAGAAAAACTGGGTTACCATATGGGGAATCATCAACTGCGGATTCCTAGCAGTCCTGGAAAAAATAAACTTGTCTCTCAATGGGGGTGGTAGACCAGACTTCACAATTCTATAGAATAACACCAACACTCGTCATATATAAATCTAAATGGAAATCCCAAAAACTGAATCGCATAAGTATGAAATTCTCCAAAAATCTCCATTACAGTACAATTTTAAACTTAATTTACAATAAACTTAACAGTTTTATATACACACAATCGAGATATTACATACAAACAATTATAGATTTTAGATCACTTGGTACACATGAAACTATTGATAGTATTTTACGAAAATTATGCGAATAATAACAAGAATATAACGCACTGAATATGACACTTGTTTATCAAATGCGGCGATTTATCTTTGTTTATAGATCAGATGCAGTATAAAGCTGTCATACGTGTATTTAATATAAAAAAATAACGGATAGCTCATAGTTGTTTGACTTTAAACAGGTGTCCTCATATTGGGACAGAGGGCGGTAATGGGTTAATTCAAGTCCCCTTCATTCATTTATTTAAGTCACTATCAACTCCATATGCAACCCTGCTTTTTAGGCAATTGAAGCACTCTTGTTTTTTTTTTGCTAAAAATACACAATTTCATAACAAGATTTGAAACCTTTCCGAACTGCTAACTTTTTTATAAAAGAACATAAAATGGTCATATACCGGCTAAAATGCAAAAAGTGCACATATTTTACAAGAACAGGAAAAACCATTCGATATTATCTTTAAGGATAAATCTAGACTATAGTTTGTAGCATGAACAAGTGTAATGTAAAAGTGTTCACTTTTAAAAACACATTCAACATTTTCCTTTTTATACCCACCACCATAGAATGGTGACGGGGTATAATAAGTTTGTCATTCTGTTTGTAACGCATCGAAATATCGATTTCCGACTATATAAAGTATATATATTCTTGATCGGGGAGAAATTCTAAGACGATATAAGCATGTCCGTCTGTCTGTCTGTCTGTCTGGCTGTCTGTTGTAATCACGCTACAGCATTCAATAATGGAGCTATCGTCCTGAAATTTGGCACAGAATCGTCTTTTGTCTGCGCGCAGGTCAAGTTCGAAGATGGGCTATATCGGGCCATGTTTTGGTATAGCCCCCATATAAACCGACCTCCCGATTTGGGGTCTTGGGCTTATAGAAATCGTAGTTTTTATCCAATTTGCCTGAAATTTGAAATCTGGAGGTATTTTATGACCATAAAGAGGTGTGCCAAAAATGGTGAGTATCGGTCCACGTTTTGGTATAGCCCCCATATAGACCGATCTCCCGATTTTACTTCCTGGGGCTTATAGAAACCGCAGTTTTTATTCAATTTACCTGAACTTGGAAATCTAGAGGTATTGTAGAACCACAAATACGTGTGCCAAAAATTGTGAGTATCGGTCCATATTTTGGTATAGCCCCCATATAGACCGATCTCCCGATTTTACTTCTTGGGCTTATAGAAACCGCAGTTTTTATTCAATTTATCTGAAATTGGAAATCTAGAGGTATTGTAGGACCACAAATATGTGTGCCAAAAATTGTGAGTATCGGTCCATATTTTGGTATAGCCCCCATATAGACCGATCTCCCGATTTTACTTCTTGGGCTTATAGAAACCGCAGTTTTTATTCAATTTACCTGAAATTGGAAATCTAGAGGTATTGTAGGACCACAAATACGTGTGCCAAAAATTGTGAGTATCGGTCCATATTTTGGTATAGCCCCCATATAAACCGACCTCCCGATTTGGGGTCTTGGGCTTATAGAAACCGTAGTTTTTATCCAATTTGTCTGAAATTGGAAATCTAGAGGTATTTTAGGACCATAAAGAGGTGTGCCGAAAATGGTGAGTATCGGTCCATATTTTGGTATAGCCCCCATATAGACCGATTTCCCAATTTTACTTCTTGGGCTTCTAGAATCCGAAGTTTTTATCCTATTTGCCTGAAATTGGAAATCTAGAGGTATTTTCGGGTCACAAAGAGGTGTGCCGAAAATGGTGAGTATCGGTCCATATTTTAGTATAGCGCCCATAAGAACGATCTCCCGATTTAACTCCTTGGGTTTCTAGAAACCGTAGTTTTTATCTAATATGCCTGAAATTGTAAATATTCTGGTATTTTAGGCTCACAAAAACGTGTATCGGATTAAGTTTTTATCGGTCCATTTGGTAATGCCTCCATATAGACCGACTTCACTTCTTGAGGGTGTAGAAGGCGCACTGATCATGAAAATTGCTTGAAACTCAATGTAAAATTTCCAGATTTTACTTCTACAGATTTAAGATTTAAAATTAAGACGTTATTTTATAATTTTCTTGCACACTTACAAGAGATGTTAATGATTCCTCTAAACCTCAAACAAAAATGGTTCTTATAAATCCAGAATCTGATATAGTCCTCATAGGTGAAATCTTTAAATTTATCTTCGGGAAGTGTCCTCAAGTCCTCAAGCCCTCCTGGAATTTCAAAGGAAACCCTAATATTTGGTTCATGGTGGTGGGTATTTAAGATTCGGCCCGGCCGAACTTACTGCTGTATATACTTGTTTTTTATAAACTATCATAAATTGAAATGTTCGCTTAATAAATGCCATCTTTTCGTAAAAGGTTTGGTCATCATATCTGCAAGTTTCAATTAGATATTTGTGACACAAAGACTTCGCTCTCAATAACCTTCTGCCTTACGGAGCCACTATTTGTTAATGAAAATTTTGTTATTTGAAGGAAAAATATTGGAATTCGTAATTGGCGCCATACGATGTTCAAAATGAGCGCATTTGTGGTAAAATGTAAAAATTTGAGAATTTCTTAATTATTTTATGGGAAATACGATTTTAGTCAATCTTTATGCCTCATTGTTCATACATATTCTTCTCTTTTTTGGGTTATTAAACTAACTTATACAACAAATTATTAAAGCTAAGGAAACTTTTAAATAAACTCTAATAAATGCTATATAGTAAAATTAAGTTAAACTCGTTTTAGTGCCTTGGTGAGTTCACCATGTTTTTGATGTAGTCTAATAAGTCGAACCGTGAAAACTAATCAATGAAAGTTATCTTTCTGATAACTTTCACTAAAATTCTGATATACTCAAAAAGAAAACTACAAAACTGATTGCAACTTTTGGCAATGATGTTTAATTTTTAATTTTTACTTTTTAATTAATATTACATCAATATTTTACGGAATTAAAAATTAACATTTTAAGATTTCGATTTGGTCTAACTCTTTAGTTTTGCTTTTATATGAATCTTTACCGTTGACCAATCATGCTATTACCAACAACCACTATGCCACTATTGCAAGATAACATGGAAGGCGTTATAGTAAAATGAGTAAAATATGGTTGATTTTAAAATTCTCGTTTTTATTCTCATTTAAAAATATGTTGAAATATACGAGTACCGGATGACAAGACAAGATTGCTAGCATTGGAGAGAGCAGAGTAAAAAATCTAACCACAGTGGGCTTATAATTATTGTTATTGATTGTGTACTAGTGTAATTGATTTCGCTATTGCTAGCATTAAAATTAGTCTGTATGAGTTTGTTGTTGGCAGACAATGATTATTTTAATTTCCATGAGCCTCTAGTGCTGCCACTCATACTGATATTGATGATAAAACCGAAAGTGCTTAAGCGAGCAGACCTATACAGTCTCAGTTAACACATTAACTACCTTTACGAAACCATAACTCTGAGTGAATGGAATTGATCTCGATACTACAGAGTTGCCATCTATTCTAAAATGAAAATCTGTGGTAAATTGATTTAAATGAGAATTAGTTGTGGAAAAATAAATATAAATTATAAGCATAAGGTTTGTTTTCTATTCCAAAGGTTAAATAGAGGTCAACACTTAAGAATTTTGGTATTTAATGCCAAAATAATAAAAACATCTAAGCATTAGAAAATTAATAATAGAATACCGATCTCTTTTATCGATTTGTCCCTAGACTTTTTGAGATGGTAGTTTAAAAATAAAAAAAAATGATTTGTTTTTATCATTACAACAACAGTTTCGAATGCGCATCATCGAATTCCAGTGCAGAAATTAGAACAATAAGTACTTATAACAGGTTGGCTGATAAGTCCCCGGTCTAACAAAGAAAAAACACATTTTTTGTACAAATTCGTTTTTTTATTCAGCATAGTTCCCTTCAAGAGCGATACAACGATTATAACGACCTTCCAATTTTTTGATACCAATTTGGTAGCACTCCTTCGGTTTTGCCTCAAAATAGGCCTCAGTTTCGGCGATCACCTCTTCATTGCAGCCAAATTTTTTCCCTGGGAGCATCCTTTTGAGGTCTGAGAACAAGAAAAAGTCACTGGGGGCCAGATCTGGTGAATACGGTGGGTGGGGAAGCAATTCGAAGCCCAATTCATGAATTTTGCCATCGTTCTCAATGACTTGTGGCACGGTGCGTTGTCTTGGTGGAACAACCCTTTTTTCTTCTTCATTTGGACCGTTTTGCCGCGATTTCGACCTTTAAACGCTCCAATAACGCCATATAATCGTCACTGTTGATGGTTTTTCCCTTCTCAAGATAATCGATATTCCATGCGCATCCCAAAAAACAGAGGCCATTACTTTGCCAGCGGACTTTTGAGTCTTTCCACGCTTCGGAGACGGTTCACCGGTCGCTGTCCTCTCAGCCGACTGTCGATTGGACTCAGGAGTGTAGTGATGGAGCCATGTTTCATCCATTGTCACATATCGACGAAAAAACTCGGGTGTATTACGAGTTAACAGCTGCAAACACCGCTCAGAATCATCAACACGTTGTTTTTGGTCAAATGTGAGCTCGCGCGGCACCCATTTTGCACAGAGCTTCCGTATATCCAAATATTGATGAATGATATGACCAACACGTTCCTTTGATATCTTTAAGGCCTCTGCTATCTCGATCAACTTCGTTTTACGGTCATTCAAAATCATTTTGTGGATTTTTTTGATGTTGTCGTGTGTCTTTCGGGCGTTCACTGTCCTCCGTGCTCATTTCACCACGCTTTAATTTTGCATACCAATCAATTATTGTTGATTTCCCTGGGGCTTAGTCCGGAAACTCATTATCAAGTCAAGTTTTTGCTTCCACCGTATTTTCCCTTCAGAAAACAGTATTTTATCAAAACACGAAATTCCTGTTTTTCCATTTTTTTTTCACAATAACAAAAGTTGCTTTACAAAAGACGCTCTATCTCACAAACTAATTGACTTACAGACGTCAAATTTTGACACGAATCATTTGAAGGTTGGTACTATATAAAAATAATATGCATTTAATACTAGCGACGCCATCTATGTGTCAGACCGGGGACTTATCAGCCAACCTGTTATCCGGATTTTTGATTAACAGCTGTTTTTTGTTAATGGGTGAGAGGGAATGAGTGTTGGTTGAGTTTTCCCAACTATTCTTCACTAGTGGCGCTCTTTTTCAGTCTTGCTTTTTTATGTATCGAATGAAAGTGCGACCGGTTGTAAATGTATCAGTAGACACTCGAACAACTGATGAATTCAATAATTTACGCATGTAAATTATTTTTGCCAGTGCCATCCCGTCCGGGAATCGAACCCGACACCTTCGTCATGCACACTGAAAAAAATATTGTCGTGAGGTCAAATATTTCATGTCTTTAAAATACGAATACAAATTTTGCTTAGCATAGAAGACGCATTTCTATAAAATAAAGTTATTTTTCTTGTCCAAAAGTCGATAAACTTTTCAATGAAGTCGTATTGTCCTTATAATTAAGTGATTTGACTTAAAAATGGGTATCTTAACATGAAAGAAAAAAAATTATAGGCTAAGGTCAACTTGACTTTAATAATTCAGAAAAAATCTTTAAATTTAATGAAATTGTCTTTAAATTTGTTGTCTTTTTGCATCTCGACTACAAAGCAAAAAATCGTTCAAATATAGGACATGTTTTTCAAAACTTTATTTTAAAGAAGTTTTTTACTTGAAACATAGCATAATTTCTACTGGAAGTCGAGTCCTAATTTGGAAAATAAAGTCGTCGTTAACTCGTTTTTAAAGGACTTTGATAGCATATGAAGAAAAAAGCTGAGAAAGCGAAAAATTAAAATTTGCTTCCTAGAAGCAAGTACACAAAACCTAAATTTAAAAGAGAATTGTGTCTTAAAAGTATCCTTACTTGTATTCTCCGCTTCTTTGGCTCGGAATCAATACCAAATTTTTTAAAGTAACGACAAAATCTTTGGAACCGAGTATGCTTTTTTTTCAGTGCACTTGGTCGCATTTTGTAAACAAGTGTCATTTTTTTATTTTAGCATATATGTAACAAAGTCTATAAGACTCTAAAAACGTTACAAGAATGTGTATAATATCTCGATTGTGTGCAGATAAAACTGTTAGGTTTATTAGTTTAGTTTAAAATTGTACTACCAGGTAATGGAAATTTTTGGAGAATTTCAACTTAATCGGCCCAATGTCCCCACATGGGGACACCATTTTTTCTAAAAAGTGTCAGTTTTTTTATTTAAATTTTTTTATTAGGCGTTACAGAGTTAATAAAATCCGATAAGGGTTAAGTTTTTACACTCAAAAAAAGGTTTACTTGGATCCAAAGATTTTGACCTGCCCTTAAGGATTTTGGTATTGATTCCGAGCCAAAGATGCAGCTTCTTTAAAATAAAGAAATTTTTTAGCGACCTATCTGGCTTTAAATCTAGGACCAATAAAATTAAAATTAGAATACAGATCTCATTAATCAAATTTTCATTCTCTTTTCGCGATTTATTAATAAAGGTACTCACGCACAAACAAAGGCCAGTTTAAAAATCCGAATTATAACGGATACTTCAAAGTAAAAAATGTTTTTTTAATTCCAAAAAAACTTTAAACCAAAGACGCTAAATCCTCAAAATAAGTCTTTATTTATTATTTATTTCTTTAAACCAAAGACGCTAAATCCTCAAAATAAGTTTTAGCCTATATTTGAAGCGTTTTTATCTTAAATCTAAAATTTCAATATTTCAGTTAATTTAAGGACAATTTCTTTACATCAAAAATGTGTTTTTTAAGGAAATTAGTCTTAGTTCGAAGACATGCGACTTTTACAGAGGGACGCAAATTTACAAAATTTGTATCCTAAATTCTTGAAACAAAGATTGTAAACTTTATTTCAATTAAAATTTCATTATTTTAAAGAAATTTGTCCTTAATATTTTGTATATTTTGCATCCTAAAATTTAGGTAATTGTTAATATCACTTAAATATTTTTTCAGTGTATTCTTTAAATTTTATATTAAGAAACTACTTCTTTGAAAGGCATAGGAACTTCCAAACCTTAACCCTTTCACTACCGATGTCCACTTTGAAGGACATTCGAAAAAGACACCAAATTCAATTTTCCCACTTAGTTTCGATTTATTTCTCGATGTTATTTTAAAGTAGAGGCTTTAATCTAAATAAGCTATCAATATTGTCCATATTGTTGCGGTCTAAAATACATTTTTATAAACTTCTTTAACAATAAACGAAAAATACGAAAATTTGAAACAATTTTTCTACTGTATGTTTCTAGTAAATGGACATTTTACAAAAATTATAGCTGATACTTTTTCGGGTTCTTTTTTGTATTTTTTCTCATACTTTGAAAGATATTATAGGCCAAATAGCGCTTATTTTCGTAAGTACATTTGGTCACAATTCAATGATCAAGTTTTCAGAACAAGCTCATATAGCTCTTGAAATAATTGAGGTAGGTTTTCAAAATGACATTTTTTTTCTTTTTACTTGTACTAACAGCATAGTACAAGTAAAAAACGGAAGAAAAATAAAAGTTTTTAACATTAGGTTTATTTCGGTAGTGAAAGGGTTAATATAAATTTTCAAAATCAGAATTTTTCAATTTGGATTTTTTGTAAAATTTGTATAAATCCCGGATTGTACCCGCTGTGCTTATTTACGAATTTCCATAAATGAAAATGTTCATCCCTCCATATAATTAAGGCTACAAAGTGTTATAATTCGAAATTTTAAGTCGAAGTTCTTACCGACAAGAAAATATATATTAGAAAAAGAGTGCTAAGAAAAAAGAACTGATTTTTGGGCCTGTTTTTTAACAAGTTTTTTACAATATAAAATTCAGCGTTTTTTCTGAATTCCTAAACTAAAACAAGCGAAATTAATTAATAAGGAGAATTAATAAATACAATACAATATGGCATCGCTATTTTACGTTAATGCTTTTCTCCTCTCTTGCTGATAATTGTTATTTCATTCTTGTCTCGTTATTTTGTATTTTTTCTTTTTCCCCTTATTTCATGTTTTCTTGATTATAAACACTTGCGAACGTTACTCAAAGTCGCGATTCATTGATCGTAGTTTGTGCTCCGTTCTTTTTTCTCCATGCCGTCGTCAGTCATATTTCGTCTCCCTACCGTGTCTGATCTGATCCGATCATTATGCTGTGGCGGTATTTGATAACTCCGCCGTTATTGTTCTTGTGGCTTTCATAGTTGGTCGTTAATACATTTTTTATTGTAACAGTTGTTTAGTTGTGCTACATTGGTTTAGTGCTTACAAGTCTAAATGAAACAATTAAAAATAATAAAAGATAAAGGTTGCTATGTATTCTTGCTTTAGACGGCAATACAAGCGCATTTACTATATTATTTGTACAAGTTTTGCAAGCGTAATGATCCAATGATCATTACACATTAAACATAAAAAAGAAGAGTGTGAAAATAAAAGTGCATGGTGAAAAAATATGAATATAAAAGAGATTTTTAATAAAAACGCACGTGTTTTGTCTAAAAATTTTTTTGATTACTCATTTAACTCAAATTACAGATAAACCGATTTTTTCATAAAATTCATAAAAATCATTGGTTGCACTTAAATTTAAGTGAAGGAAATCTTGTGAGTTTTCTGAAGGGAGTATATAAATTAGTCTATGCCATATTTTTCTTTGTCTTAAAGAAATGGAACAAAAAATGAATTTCCTTTTAAGACATATCTCAAAATGACTCATTTCATAAACACTTGTAATAAAGCAAGCATTTATTCTTTCTAAATTATTGAGAATATTTAAATGAGATTTCAGCAAAGGCTAGCAAATATATTTCATTAAAATCAATTATATGTGCTTATCACGATTTACGATTATTAAATGCAAAAGTTTAAATTTTATGATAAATTTTAACAGACCAATAATAATTGTAACCCCAAAATAAATTAACAAAAATCTTGGTTTATTTTCATTGCGATCAAATACTTCGCGGATCATAAATAAGAAAATTATTAATAGTTACAGCAAATAAAAACTTTAAGAAAATAGGAAGTAAAAGGAACGTCAAAAAATATAGAAAAAAAATCTGCGATTAAAGTTTAAGCATTACAATACTTTGCTTTAAAAAATCATGTTTATTGTATTTTGAAATAGCTAACGTCTCGCACTATTGAACATATTTAGGTTATTTACCACAAAAAACATTTGTAATTTGGTCATAATCGCAACCAAAATAGTTGTTGATTAATTGATTTTTAATAATTTTTCGTGGTTAAAATGAATAACAATTTTTGTTTTTAAATTCATTACCAGCCCCCATTTTTATGATGCTCCGTTAGTGATACGTTATCTAACCATTTCGCCTACATTATTCATATGACATTTAGTTAACTGCTGAAATTGTTTCAGTTAAAGTTAACCGGAGAGAAGATATTTGCAAATTACTTTCTGTTAACTGGCAGTTAAAACCTTATGGAGCTACATGAGAAAGACCGTAAATCAGTTTGAATTTTACTACGTAAGATTGAAAATTAAAATTATATTGCAATGGACTGGACAGATGTTGCCGACAATGCACAAAAAAATATTATTGATAAATAAATATATGCGATATTTATTTTTCTTACCTGACCAAACATTTTCAAATCGGTTGAACTTTTTTTAATTTATTATTTATATTTGAAATTAAGTCGGAGCTTGGAGTTAGGTTAGACACATTTATCAATAAATGCTCTATCTCATTTTGCAGTTGAATTTAAAATTCGTGGAAGCACTTAGAGAACTTTTAGATTAGGCATAGTGGCATAGTTCGAATAGCTTGAATCCTTTTTGAATAAGTATCTGCATCAGAAAAAATCGGTTGAACTTTCCTTTAATTTATTATTTTTATTTGAAATTAAGCCGGAGCTTGGAGTTAGGTTAGACACATTTATCAATAAATGCTCAATGAGTGATATCATTTTATAGCTGAGTTTAAAATTCGTGGAAGAACTTAGAGAACTTTTAGGTTAGGCATAGTGGCAGCCCGAGATTTCAGGCTCTCTTGGACTATTCAGTCCACTGTGATACCACAGTGGTAACTGAGTGGGGATAATTCACCGCTGTAAAAATTTTTGGTGTTTGGTCGAAGCGGGGACTGAACTCTCGACCATTTGTATGCAAGGCGGGCATTCTAACCATTGCGCCACGGTGGCTTCCACAGAACCTTTGAAACACCACCTTTGAAATGCTATCGTGGTGCATTCGTTACATGCCCGCTTTGCATACAATGGGTCATGGGTTCAACTCCAGTTTCGATGGAACACCAAAGAGTTTTTAAGCCGTGTATTATTCTCTCACTAATCCCGGTGACATTTCTGAGTGTTTGAAAGCTTCTCTAAGTGATTTAATTGCAATGTGAAACGCATTTGGACTGGGATGTCCTTTGTTTGAGCAAAACATGGAATCGGGCATCACTTTACCACCTGCACGCAGAGGAGGAATATAATCACCTCAAACATGTTTCAAGAGCAAAATGTTATTTTTGTATGGTGACCATGTAACATGTTTGTCACTAAAATGTTATTTTCTCGTCAAATATAACCTGCTTGCCGAAATCAGATACATGATTTCCGAGAAAATAACATGGTTGCGAAAACCATGTTACATGGTCACCACTCAAAAATAACATTTTGCTCTTAAAACATGTTTGAGGTGATCATATTCCTTCTCTGGGTGTGTGCTACGTAAGCCTAAAAACAAGTATATTCAGATTAAGATTATTAAGGCTCTATGTCTCATTTAATTTAAAAATAATTTCTTGAAATCAAACATGTTTTTCTTTACACCTTATGCTTCAAAAGCATAATGTTACTTTTTCATGGAGAAAATGTAACATGTTTGTCGGAAAAAAGCATATTTCAAAGCGAATATAATAAATTTAGTGAAGAATTGAAAAATTAAAAATATAGATTATACATTTTCTTTTAATTAAAGTATATTTATTTTTAAGAAATGTTTTCTTAATATTGTGCAGATTTTGTATCCTTAAATATATGTGAGATAATCTTTCGTATACAGAACAGTAAATAATTTCATGAACATTTTTCCAATTAAAGTCTTAATTGCGTTTTAAAAAATATTCAATTAAAAATTTAATTGATTCAAAAAATGTTTTGATTGAAACAAAATCAATCACAAAAATTAATAGTATCAATTAATTTTTTAATTGGATCAATTCATTTTTTATTGACTTTCAATTAATTTTTTAATTGATACTGTGGTTGAAGACATTTCAATTAAAAAATTAAGTGTATAAATTAATTTCGTGATTGAATCATAATTTTTTTTGTGTGTATTAATATTTTTTCAGTGTAGAGAGCTAAACTTTATTTTAAGAATTCAGCATTCTTAAACTTTTTGATCACTAATATAAATTAAATAGAAATACTTTATTGTTTATTTTTTTTTTTAACTTGTTAAAGAAAATTTCGTTGTTTGAAAAAAAAGTTGAAGGTGATTTTTGGCACCATACGTAGTTTAATAGTAGGGGCTCACTTGTGATAAAATTTACAAATTTTAAGAAATTTTGGACTATTTTATGGGAAATTCGAATTTAGTAAATAATTATGCTTTATTTATGTATTTTTTCCTTTTAACGTACACAAATAATTAGTTATGTAAACTTTCTGAGAAATTTTAACTAAATCGTAATAATTTCCATGAACTAAAATAGGGATATGTTTTAGTGCCCAGGAGGGTTCTCTTTTTTCGAATGTAAAGATTTTTTTGCAATAACGCTTATAGACTTCCTAAAACAATAGATACACACAAAAAATTTTTTTCTGGTTCAATCACGAAATTAATTGATCCAATTAATTTTTTAATTTAAATGTCTTCAATCACAGAAATGATAGTATCAATTAAAAAATTAATTGAAGGCCAATTAAAAAATTAATTGATCCAATTAAAAAACTAATTGATACTATTAATTTTTGTGATTGATTTTAGTTTCAATTAAACAATTTGTTGAATCAATTAAATTTTTAATTGAATATTTTTTAATAGTCAATTAAAATTTTAATTGGAAAAATTTTCGTGAAATTTTTTTCTGTGTATATAATAGAAAAACTTTCCTTAATATAGTGAATAATTTTGTACTATCAAAATAATAAATAAATATTATATAAATATGAAAATAGATATAAAATTAACTTTATTGACTAAAATCTATATCAAATAACTATTGTCTGTAATTCAGATTACAAAATAATAAAAAAACAAACGCAATTATTATTTACGAGTTCAGTGATCGCTAACAAAACGAGTTTTGAAAAAAAAACTAAATTATAATAACGTGTGTGACTGTATTGGAAAAATAAGTCATTTGAGATAGGAATGCAGAGTGATCACAGTCTCGATTTGCCAAAACGTAATTTACTAGAAACTTTTTGGAATTCGAAAATTTAGGGGAATGCATTCTTTTAGTGGTCATTCAATTTAAACAAATTATTAAATCTTATAAATCAAAAACTGAGTGCTTACTTAACTAGACGTAACTTCAACATACTCATAGTGATATTGGAAATATAACTATAGAATTTCTCATACCTCACGGTTAACATATCCTCCCTCCTAATTAATATCTCTATAATTTGTTTTTGTTTTTAATTTAAATTTAAAATTCTATTTCAGGTATTTATGAATGGCAATTCATTTGTGTTTATAAATTTCTAAATAGTGAACTGTAAAATAGAATAAAATTTGCAAAGTTTTAGATAAACGCTTTGCATACAAATTGATCGATAAAGGGATATATAATGTAGTCAAACAGAGGTTTGAGAATACCAAAGCTGGAGAGCAAACCAAAATTAAATGTAGGTTCTATAAAATTGTGATTAGAATACACATCTCATTCGCCGAGTTTAACTTTATTTTAGATCATAAAATATTTTTATAATAATTGAATTTTGAACAGATCGCATCCGTTCAAGGACCATAAAACATTGTGCTTGAGATTATTATTTTAGTATGAAAAAAAAAACAGAAAAATCTTCACTAGAACAGCACGGAAATGATGGTGATGTTTGATGTTCAATCACGAAATTAGTTGATTTAATTAATTTTTTAATCTCAGAAATGATAGTATCAATCAACAATGTTAAATAAAAAATTAATTGATACAATTATTTGTGGTTTTAATAAAAAAATATTTAAATCAATTACATTTTTTATTGAGTATTTTTTAAATTCAATTAAAATTTATCTAATTTAAAAAATTGGTGATATTTTCTTTTGTGTACCGAAAGTCATTGTTTTTTAAACAACAAAGTTTGTCGGTGAGATGAAAATGTTTTAAAGTAGGTTTTTTAAAAACCGGTTAACCGGTTAAAACGAAAAAATAATTGGAAAAACGGTTATTTTATTCTAAAAAACAAATAATTAGCAATTAACGGCATGTTAAGGGTGAAAATTTGTCTTTTCTGACAAATTTTAGAACAAACTATATTTTCTTTTGATTCTACAAATTTTCCGATAGTCAAAATCCGGCTTTTGATTAATCGAAAATGCCTATTTTTTGACTATCCGGTTTCGGTTTGTGTAATTGAATCAGGTTAACCGGTTTTGGATATCCTACAATTAAACTGTGTTATGAGGCTAATTATAAAAGCTCATGTCTATACAAACAAGCTCGCTTCAATTCATGACTTGGAAGACAACAGGGAAGCATTTATTCGTGAGAAATTGGCCGAAATTTTGCAAAGAGTATGCCAAATTGGACCATTTGAGGCCCAGTCGCGGTCAACATTTGCATGAAATAATCTTCAAAAATGAAATTATATGGAATCTACTATCAATTCTAATAAAAAATTTTCGGCATATTTCTGAATTTTATGCGTGTTTCTTTTGGCAAATTTTCGTATAACTCTTAAAAAATCTCCCTTTAGTATGAATTGATACTGCGCTTGATTTCTGTTTTCAAAATCCAGTTTCTTAAATTTGCAATACTGCAAATTAATGTTTTCAATCTTTTCAACGACTGTATATGAGAAATACTTTTACGTCTTTTAAAAGCCAGTTTCTGTTGTTTTTGTAAATTGACGCTATTAACACCATTATTTCCATGTTATTTCTTTGCATTCGCCTTTACTCACAAACGACAGTAATGACGTTGTTTTATAAAACTTCTTTTGCATCAACTTTGGACAACAATTATAATTTCAATTCTTTTTTTAAATATTTGGCGAATAAAATAACTTTACTTTTACGATTTTTGTATTGATACCGATACCAAGTCGAGACACAATTAATTTTAAGAATCAATTCAAGACAAAATCTTGAGTAGTTGATGCTAAGAAACAAATAAAACAAAATTTCCTATTGTTTAATACTTTTCAGCTCTAAATGGCTTTTAAAAATCTATATAGAATTATATTTTTGCCATCTTTTTGCCCATTCCAAACTCGAATAATCGCAAAGATAGATTGGAATCTTCGCCCTTAATAGATTTAAAGTTTAAGTTAGGGCCACAGCTAAAAGAAGAGTTTCCCTATTTCTTAAACTGGAACATTGCATAAACAAAAGATGCCTCCCGCGTCTCTGGTTCTCTGGAATTATTAAAATAGGGTGATATTCATATACTAAGTAAACAGCCAAATTGTTGAGAAGTTTGCAAGTTCAGATGTTCACTATTCTTGTCCGTCTTTTTCAGAGATGGTCTGTCGTATACTGTAAGGTATTTGACATACATTTACGACGTAAAAAACGTCGTAAACCTTCGTAACATACGTAGATTTGGATAATATAAAAATATGTAAATTATAACTTGTCAGAACCACTTATTTAAAACTTTTTTAGAATTTTTCTATTTACGAATGTCTTTTTCTTAAAAAAAAGAGTCTAGTATGATAAGTTTAGGTTAGGTAGAGTAGCAAACGATACTTCAGGCTCACTTAAATAATTCAGTCCATTGTGATACCACAGTGGTAAACATCTCTCTTATCACTGGGTGCTGCCCGATTCTTGGTTTATCTCAATGACAAACGATAATTCATCGTTGAAAAACTTTTTTGACATTTACTACATTTTTTACATTTTATACAGGTATATGACGTTTTCGACGTTTCCAATTTTTTGACCCAAAAAATAGCTACTCACACCATCTCTGGTCTTCTTTATTGACCAATTATTTGTGGCGTCGTAATTCCCTAAAGACGCTTCCAATGTATAACAATATATCGCAAGCATTTTAAATTAATTGGTTTGAGTATTGTAATTCATTATGCTGCCCGCATAATAAGTCTGATACAAAGCATAATACTTTGGTTATTGTAAATGATGTTCTTGTGGGTAACCAAATTCATTAAAACTTAATAAATAAATAGGCACAAATTGATCTTTTGAGAAATATAACTTTTCTCAAAAAAAAAAAACATCAAATAAAAAAAAAACTTTCCACTCCAATCGTCTTAAAATAAAAATTCCAATGCCTTAATCAAGAAAATAATAAAAACATTTTGTGATACACAATTTATGTCATGTGCGAATGGAGAACAATAATCGAAATTCTGGTTATTGACCGCCCCGACCAATTGATCGCTCTTTATTATGTCGTCTCCCCATTCCACAATATACAACTCTGGTTGTTATCGTCGTTAAACCTTATCAATTGGCAATAATTCAAATCACATTTTTGAATGTTCCTACCTATTTACCTACCAAGCTAAAAATTCCATACAACTTGCCAAGAGGAAAAACGAAAGCAGCATTGGCGGGAAGATATTGATCATTTTCGTAATTATTTTGAATGGAGTAGCATTTGAAGTAGGTAAAGTACATAGTTTTTTTTTTTCAATGTATTTGTGTAGACTCAGTTGTTGGCAAGAATGAAACGTGTTGGTCAACTAGTGGGAATTACCACATTATGGAAATTTGATATGTTACGTGTGTTAAATAATTATGAATTCAAAGCACACACTTTTGTGAACGTTTGCAAAAGGGTTATTGCAAACGTTGTACTTTATGTTTCGGAAAACATACATTTTAGGACACAAAATTAAAGACAAATTTCTTTGATATAAAGATAATTCAAACTTATTATCTTCGAAAGGTCATAAGTTCCTTAATCTTGAATAGAGACAATTTTACTAATTTTTAAAAGCGCGACTTATTTTGAAGCCGTTATATCCTTTATAAATTTCTTTTACTTTGAAATCACACACAACAAAATATATCCAATTAAAGTTTTAATTGAATTTTCAATTTCAATTCAATTTCAATTCATTTTATTCATCCAAAATTTCATAGGTTTACATATAGTATTTAAGACAATTTTGAGATTTTATCTACAAGATATTGCAACAAATAAATACTATATTTAAATTTATGCTAACTTATTTAATATATTATATATTTATTGTATTAAGTTAGATTTTGTAGGCAAAAGTGGGGAAAAACCTTAACTTAATTTACAGAGAAGGGTTCAAGAATTAGCGTGAGAGTAAAGGTGAATATAGATAAATTATTTTGAAAAGATAATTTATTATATATCATTTACTCAAAGCTTGGTGATGTCATATTTTGGAGTAGGAATTACTATAATTCTAAACAATCGTAATGAGAGATTTCGTAAGGAGAGTCTATTATTTTGTTGAAGAAATTGCTTAATTGAATTTTCAAAAATATTCAATTAGAACTTTAATTAATTCAAAAAATTTTTAATTTAATTAAAACAAACATTAATAGTATCAATTATTTTTTTTAATTGGATCCATTAATTTTTTAATTGGCTTCGGTGATTGATACTATCATTTCTGTGATTGAAGACATTTCAATTAAAAATTAATTGAATCAATTAATTTCGTGATTGAATCCAAAAATTATTTTTTTGTGTGTAGAAGAAATCTTAGGTTTTTCTTTCTAATAAAAGTCTTTCAGTTATAGAACTTTTTCATTACTATGTGTATATTTTGTGTTTCCATATATAGGAAAAATATTAACATAATTTAGTTTTTAATAACTTGTTTATACTATATTTCCAAGTTACCTACAGAGCATATTTATGACTTCATTGATCTTTTTTATCCTTATTATAAATTGTAATAAATCTGAATCGTAAAAGAAAAAAATAAATAAATAAATATTAAAAATTATTTCGTTAATATTTGCTAACTATAAATCTATGCTTTATATGTTATTAAAATTTTTAATATCAATGTCAATCAATAAATTATCATAAGTGTACGACGACTATAGAAATAAATTGCACAAGGTTTTTGTGACGAAATGTGATAGCAAACATTTAGATCAGATTAAATGTCACCGAAAAATCAAACACTTTATAGATAACAACGAAGAGGGCTGTTAGACTGCATTTCCATTTTGATTGTCTTTTCTATATAATTTGAAACGGACTTATTATTTGGTAGATAATTTCTTGTCATTTAACATTCAATATTCAATATAATTTCGGGCATATGGCCACCACGACTATTTTGCATATACGTCGTTCTGGAGGTCCAATTTTCGTCCACCTCAAGCATTTGAGGTCGTATTTCAGCAATGACACGTTGAATATTGGTTTCCAAAGGGTCAAGAGTGGCGACTTCCGGTATCTCCAGAAAAAAAAATCAAACTTCTTGCGCACGACGACGAATCGATAAATTGTCGATTTCTTCGTCATTGGCCTCAACGACAGCAAAATTTTCTTCTATACGCACTCTTCTTCTTTTCGGTGGTTTGGCATCCAAAAGGGTAAATGTGGACCGAAATTTGGCAATTACGTTCTTTATCGTGGTCTCAGGCAGACGATTGTGTGCACCATAAAAATCACGAAGTGCTCTATAAACTTTTTTATTGAACACTGTTTAAAAAAAATTCACGATTTGGAAACGTTGTTCTGGAGTTAACCTATTCATGATGATTTGCCAAACAATACTTAGTAGAGACATCACTTTAAACTGTTTTGACAGTTGTCAGACAACGGAGTGATTCATATTAAAAAACCTCAAAAAAAAAACACCCTTCAGTGTAGCGTATAACCCTCTATTAAAGAATGAAAAGAAAAATCTTTAGTAGAATTAAAGTTTTGAACTTTGATTAGTTTCCACTTTTTGATCTCAATCGACTTTTTGATCTCAATTACGTAGAAACTGTTACTCATACTTCGTAGTGAGTCAGTTTATCGCCTATCGGTTTGTTCAATATGCTCTACGATCGACTTCACAAAATAAATTAACCCTTTGACTACCGATGTCCACTACAAAGGATATTCGAAAATGACACCAAACTCTAACACCCGACATAGTTTCGATTGACGTCTCTAGTAAATGTAATAATACACATGTGTTGAACAACTGTAACTGATATATCAGATTCTCTATTATAAGACAAATAGCGCTTATTTTCGTAAGGCCATTTGGCCACAATTCATGAAGTAAGTTTTCAGAACAAACTCATATTGATTTTTAACTAATTGAGAATTTTTAACTAATTGATGTTAATACATGTAAAAAATTAAGAAAAATTAAAGTTTTTAACATTAAGTCAAATTCGGTAGCGAAAGGGTTATATTGTTAATAGATTTGAAAAATTGAGTTCAGTCTTCCAGGGTTCATAAAAATGAACTATAAGCTAATTATACTATATTTCATTATGGAATATTGTGTAATACGGCTTCATAAGAACTGTTCATTATTCCAAGTAATAGTTTGCCTTTTCGTGTGAGTGTGTTTTTATGAAAAAAAAACACAAATTCAAAATAAAATCTACTTAATTTTTATTATCTTATTTAAGAATATTTCGGTGCTTCCCTCATCTGCACATTTTATGGCATTCACTAAATCGGGGTTCCGTCGTTTTTGAATTCAATGCTAAAAAGTTTATTAATTTGAAGAGAACATGAACGTTAGGTTAGGTGGCAGCCCGATGTATCAAGCTCACTTCGACTATTCAGTCCATTGTGATGAACGTTGAAATAAAGCTATCATTTTTGAGGAGAATTGTCTTTTTGATCACAATTTTTTTTTTTTTATTTCTTAAACATACCACAACTGCTTAAGTATAATACTACGACTAGTCCTTAGTATATAAGACTAACTAGTAGTTTTTTTAATATATGTTTAACTATGAATGTGATGCAGCTTGTGATTCAATGTACAATTCGCTGGGCAAATCTGCTCTTCAGGTCTAGAGGCTTATACCGACTTAGTCTTCGGGTTACATTGGCTTCTAAAAGTTTAGGAATTTCCGGATTTATGTGATGGTGCAGACGTGTTTCATAGTTGTCTGCTGCTTGCTGAATTTCTTCTCTTACAGTGTTGATTTTCAGATCCCTATGTAGATCACTGTTCCTTATATACCAAGGGGCATTTACAATATCTCTCAAGATTTTGTTTTGGAGTATTTGAATACCTTGAATAATACTTTCTCTAGCGCATCCCCAGAGCTGGATACCATACGCCCATATTGGCTTTAGGACTTGTTGGTATATCATAAGTTTGTTTTCGATGGATAATGATGACTTTCTACCTATCAGCCATTTCAACTCCCGATATTTTAATTCAAGGGCTTTCGTTTTATTTGATACATGGGGTTTCCAGTTTAATTTGCTATCTAGTGTCATTCCAAGGTATTTTGCAGAGTCAGCCACAGGTACTTGTTGGCCTTTTATGAAAATGGGTTTATATTGTATTTGTCTTTGCGTGAAATCAACGTGAACAGATTTCGAACAGTTTAAGTTAAGTCCCCATTTGTTCGTCCATGCATCTACTTCCACCAGGGCGTTTTGTAGTTTCAATGTTGACGCTTCATTGCAATTTCCTCTAGCTATTAAGACCGTATCGTCGGCGAATGTCCCTATCGTACATTGTGAATGTGAGGGAAGGTCATATGTATATAACAAGTATAAAACTGGGCCCAATATACTGCCTTGTGGGACTCCAGAGTGAATTGGAAAGATTTCCGAATAATCATTTCCGTGCTTGACCCGAAAACATCTATCATTTAGATACGAATCTAATAAGTTACAGTAACTTTTCGGTAGAATTGTTTTTAGTTTTTGTTTTAGCAAGGCATGCCCTACTCCATCAAAAGCCTGGGATATATCCAAAAATACTGCTGAACATACTTCCTTTTTTTCGAAGGTTTCTTCAATATCAAAAGTTATCCTATGGATTTGCTCGACTGTAGAATGTCCCTTTCGAAAACCAAATTGATGGCTTGGTATGATATTTCTTTTTTCAATGTATTCGTTGAGACGCTTGCATATCACAAAATTGAATCAGCTTTTTAAATATGTTAAACGTCAAATCCAATTTTTTTATTTACTTTTTTTTTTTAAATAATAATGAAAAAATAAAAATATAAATAAGCTATCATTTTTTGGGAAAATTGTCATTTTGCTAACAAAATTAAACCAGCTTTATAAATATTTCCCTTTCATTTGAAAGGCGTATACGCTTATTCAAACAATACATCAACACCAATATTTCATTTTTTATTTTTGTTAAAAAAATAAAAAATGAAATAATATATTTACGTAATTAGTATGCCACTACCTTCACTGAAAAAATATTGACCTAATATAAAAAAGCATGCAACCTAAATTTTAGAACACGCAATTTATACAATACCAAGGAGAAATTTCTTAAAATAAAGAAATTTTAATGAAAACAAAGTTTATAATCTTTGCTCTAAAAGTGTTTTGTTCGCATCATCCGTTAAAGTCATATGTATTCGAAGTAAGACCAATTTTCCTTAAAGCAACAGAAAAACATGTTTTGCTTTAAATAAATAATCTTTAAATTAACTGAAATATTGAATGTTTCAATTAATAAATTAATGTTTTCATGCTCGAGTCTTTTTTTGTTTTTAAATATTTTATTTATTTTCCCAATATTTCGCGATTACCATATTGCAGTGCAATACACAGTGTGTACTACACAATGCTGACAAGTGTAGTGAATCTACAGTAGATTTAAGTATTTTTATGTTGTCGAAAGCGATTCAATATGGCAATCGCGATACTGGGAAAATAAATAACATATTAAAAAATTGAAAAAAGATTAATTAATTATTCTAACAAGAAAGGTCGACAAAAACCAAAAAAAGCTAACAATTTGAATTAAAAATAAAAAAACTTCAGATATAGGCTATGACTTATTTTGAAGATCTTGAGTCTTCAGAAAAAAAATTTTTTGTTTTTTTTTTTTAATTAAGAAGATATTTTCTACGAGAAAGAAATTTCGATAAATGAAAGCAATATAGTTCCATAAAAGACGTCTTTATTTTAAAGGAGTTGCATCTTTTGCTTCCAATCAATACCAAATTCTTTATTTTTTTTAAATAATTTTTTATAAAGTAAATTATTATGCCCATATTCATAATAATTTAATGACAGTTTGTAGAAGGAATTTTTCGACCAGAATGGAAGTGAATATTGGGGGTATATTGACAAACAACATATACATTACAGTGATAACATTGACCTAATTTAAGATACGAATCTTGAAATTTTGCGTTCTTCCATTGAAATTGTATGTTTTTTGCAGTAATGCAAATTTTCCTTAAAGTAAAGAAAAACATTTTTGATTTAAAGAACTAATCTTCTAATATAATTTAACTGAGATCTAAATTAACTGAGATATTGAATAAGAGAGCGAAAATTCGATAAAAGTATCCTAATAATACATTCAAACCTAGATTTAGAACTGGACAGCTTCCAAAAACATGCATTTATTTTATTGAAGCCGCATCTTTTGAATCACTACCAAAATCCTTAAGGGAAGGTCAACATCTTTGGATTAAAGTTAACTTTTTCTGAGTGTATCAATGATACTTTATTTTCATAATTAGATTCTTGTTTTTTCCGGTGCACCAATATTAAACTTATTAGAGATTTGATTTTTGATTTTGTTTATCATGTTCACATGACTTTTTCATTATGCGTAAATTTGTTGAAAATCTAAATGTAACCCTCATCTTTCTCTCAGCTGTTGATAAGGGTTATCGCCTTCCTTATTAGTTACTAAGTACATTACTATTGTTGTTTTGTTTGACAAATAATATACAGATACGTACATAGTTTAGTTTTTGTCTTTTTTTTTCAAAATTGGTTTCGTGACAAAATATGTACAAAAAGCAAATATGTATGATTCGATGATAATCAAAAACAAACTTGCATATAATTAAAATAAATTAATTTTAGAATAATCTATTTACAATGCTGTATTGTGCGATTGTACGTTTCAAACTTTACTCAATCTGTGGTACCTTAATCAGTAAAAGTTGTAACTAAAATATTAATTGAGCGTAAAATATACGTTTGCGTGATGTGAATACACATAGTTCTTGCTTGAGTTGAGGATTTTTTTATCATTGTATTCCTTTTGTGTACAAAAAAATTTGTCTCGAATCTTAAATCGCAATCGGAGACTACCCCATGCAATTAATTATTTGGGAGTCAAAAATTCTTTAACAAAAAATAATGTCTTGATTTAAGGAATTTATTATAATTACAAAACTCTCTCAGAACCCAGATTTATTCAATGCCCAAGGAATATGTGGAATAATTACGTTAATCTATTAATATTTTTAATAAATGAAATGTTTTCATTTATTTCATATTCATACTTTATTTGTAATTTTAAAGCCCCATGGCCAATTATAGCAAACTTAGACAGACTAACAGTTCAGTCTAGTAAAAAATAGTTTTTTGCAATTTTTAGATATTTATTTGTGCAAAGAGGGAGAACAACCCACACTAGTTGTCATTCAAGTTTTTATTAAATACAAAAATATACAGCAACAGACTTAGTATATTATACACTAAAAAAATATTACATAATTTACACTGAAAAGGTCAATATTTTTCAGTGTAGGTTAAATGAAAGATTATGCAACCTATATTTTAGGATACGCAATTTACACAATATTAAGGACAAATTTCTTTAAAATAAAGATGTTTTAATTAAAATAATGTTCACAATCTTTGCTTTAAGAATTGTTTTCTTTAGATTTAGGTCACAAATCTTTCAAATTTGTCGTATGTGTTTGAAGTAAGGCCAATTTCTCTTAAAACAAGGAAAATTATTTTTGATTTAAGGAAATAATCTTTAAATGAACTGAGTTATGGGATCTTTAGATTAAAAATAAAAAATAAAAAACTCCAAATATACAGCCAGAGAAGGAATATGATCACCCTAAACAAATATTATGAGCAAAATGTTACTTTTGAACGGTGAACATGGAACATGTTTGCCGAAACCATGCGATTTTCTCCAAAATTATGTATCTGCTTTCGGCGACCATGTATATGTTTGTCGAGAAAATAAAATGTTCACCGGCCAAAAATAACATTTTGCTCTTGAAAAATGTTTGGGCTGATCATGTTCTTTCTCTGTGTACAAGATATTTTCATTTAAATAAAAACATATTTGCAATAAAAAAATCGAACATTTTATTCGGAAATACTTAGTTTCATACTATTCATTGGTTCATTAAATTTTAACTCACATTTAAAGAAAAATTCAAATAAAATTATAATCGGAAAACTCATAAGAAAGTATAAACTCAAAATTACAAGAAAATTATTTCATCTAAAGGAAAAATAATTATAAATAAATAAAAAATAATACATTAAATAATTGATTGTCTCAATTAAAAATTTTTCAACCAAAGTCGATTAAATTTTTAATTGAGGTAATTAAAAACTTAAATGAAAATGTCCGAAGAAATCAAATTTTTAATCAAGTATATTTTTCGGGATTGCAAAGAATTGAATTAAAACATTAATTGGATGAATTAATTTCGTGATTGAATCAGAAACAATTTGTTTTATGTTAATATATCGAAATTTTGACATCACGTGCGTTCTTATTAAAAACTAGCACCCCAAAACACAACATAGCGTTTAAAAATAACTAATATCTCAATTTCATAATATGTATATAGCAAATAAAAAAAATAATAAAAAAATTCTAAGTAAACAATTATAATTATAAATTGATACATAATTCAATTAAAAAATTCAATAAGTGGTCCTTAGTTTAATGTCGTTGAATACTTATTACAAACTATCATCAGCTGCACATTTTGCTGCATTCGCCCAGACCAATGAACGAAATAGAATCATCTGTGACAACAGGTACGTTTAAAATCATAGCAATTATTTTAATTATCGATAAGATATAAATTTTGACAATATATTTAATAATCGAGGAACTTTAATGGTGAAGATCTTCTAAACAAATGAGACTTCTTGGCGCTTGTGATAGAGGATTAAATCCAAATCCAACATTTTTAATTAAAAAAATTCGATTACAAAAATGTTCAATTTATAAAATGTTAAATTGAAGTTAATTCAAAAACTAATAGTTCATTTAATTTATATATTATTTATATGTAAAGAAATTGTTTGAAATCATTTTTTAAATTAAATATTCGTGAAATACGATTTAAAATTTTCTATGCGTGTATCCATGTCTTAAAACAATTGTACAACTAAAATTATTTAATTGAAAAATAAATTATTAATTTTATAAAACTTTTTACTTTATGAAAAAATAAATAAATTTAAGTATTTTTTGTGAAGATAAATAAAATGTGCAGTCATGTGAGGACTGAAATAACGTTTTAATTTTAAAAATGTTAATTTTCTTAAAATTTATTATTTTCTTCCAAAATAAATTGCATTTGATACTATTCAATAGAGTTTACTCAACCTTTTTCATAATATTATGGTTAGTACTAATAATTAATAACAAAACAATCGAAAACTGATATGCTGTGCCACAAAGTAAACCTCTATATATATTTTTTTTTAATTTTATTGTAAAAATGTATAAAATATCAGAAATAACAAGTTTTAGAATCAGTTTAGATTTGTAGCTCTGCGGTATTTTTGCGCATTCCCAGCACTTACACTCATAAATTCCCCAAGCTCAAAATACCAACAGATTGAGATCCGGAGGTTTGATGGCCATTGTAGGGTTGAAATGAAGCGAAACCTCACCATTTTTGGTTGACGCGCGTTCAGTGCGATAATGCTGAGTCCTGGTGGCCCACACCATTACCATTGGCGGCGCTTGAGTTCTGGTTGCTAATCGATGGTGTAAATTTTCAAGTGACCTCTTTGGCAAGTAAACCGGATAATTTTGTTTCTTCACAAACTGTTCAATTTGGAATGGCTTCTCATTGGAGAAAACAAAACTCGGTAATTGGCGACTTTTGCGTACGCGAAGCAACTCCTTGGTTCTTCATTGTGCACATTTGTAACTTCAATGGCTTAATCCAATACCAGTTTTCAATATGTGTTGCATCAGTTCTTGCGATATTTACAGTTCAAGTTTTGTTTTCTTTCGAGATCTGGCCTTTTCGGATCATTTCTGAGGTTGTAACCGTTTTTTCGTTTTATTCACACCTAAATGCTGGAATGCTCTAACAATACCCACTTGTAATTTTCCATGAATTCCATCAAGAATAACATTATTCCTGAATGCAATAGATCAAAATGCTTTTGTAAGCTGAACCTATCGTGAATTATGCCGGATGCTAATCGAGTTGCATTATAGCTGACGGAAAGCACCATAGCATTTTTTAATTTTTTTTTCACTAACAAAAATGTGTTTAAGACTTTAAGGTGGGAATTAAGTTCGAGTTTAGCCGCTAAAATCGAAAATAAATTAAAATTAAAAGCAGAATAAAATTATAATTTTTTGCCAAGTTTTATTATAGTTTGGTGAGGAGTGATCCAAAGCAACAATTGAAAACGTTTATTTTCTTTAAAATTAATTATTAAAGAAATCATTTCAATTTGATTTAAATTCACTATAGAGCTCGACCGAATCGGGGTTTTTTGTCCGAAGTAGCAATAATCGGCGGAAGCCGACGATTATTTTCCTAAAATTTGGTGTGTCAATATTAGCATATTTTATTCATCAAAGGCATGCCCCTAAGGTAAATTAGTAATAAAATTATTCGTGATTCACGACATTTTTTGTGAGTCACGATCTTTTTCGTGAGTCACGACATTTCGTGTGTGTGTGCGTGAGTACAAATTTTCTTTTCGTGAGTGTGCGTGAGTCCTACCAAACACTATCGTGCGGGAGTGTGCGTGAGTAAGATTTTTCCGTCGTGAGTGTGCGTGAGTAAAATATTACTCACGTGCACACCTCTACGCCGAAGGCGGATTTGTGGTCGATTATTGATTTATGGTCGAACGCCGATTCTTCGGTCGAGTTCTAATTCCCTATGGCTAAAGTTTTTATTTTTAGCCATTAAATTGGTATATATTTTATATATCTTAAGTGGATGCAACGATAATACTTATATAAATCTGATATATGTTGAACGAAAAAAATCCCTGTTTCTTAGAAACGGAAAATTCCATTTTCTGTTTATAAAACATTTCATTTAGATACAATTTCTTATTCTTTATAATAATGAATAAAGATAAAGTCTTGTTGATTGCTCAAATATTTGCAATATTGAATGTAGTGTGTAAATATTAGCCTGTTTTAAGATAATGCTTGGGAAGATTTGTTGCCAAGTATATTTAAAGTTCGAAATTCCGTATCTAAAGAGTAACTTATATTAGAATATAACAATATATTGTAGTGTGTAACAAAAATGTGAAAGTAATGTTTTAGTTAAACCATAATCAGCAAATTTTAATCTCATACACAACGTTATCATAAACACTTGTACGTAATGTTATCGCATTTGTTCTTTGTGAAGAAAATTGTACAATCATAAAACATAATAACCAAAAATCAGTGTTCAATATATTACCACGCTCAAGAAAATTAAGAGCAAATTGGAAATACTATCGAATCTATTGAATGTTGGGATAAGAAATCAATTATAAAAATATTTTCTCATGATTTTGTAAATCATGAAATATTCATTGCTTTTGTGTTTTCATCATTTTATTTGACTTCATAGTCCCTAATATATAAGCTTATAGATTTGGTTCAGATTTAGATACAAATCGGAACCAATTTTGACGAATAGTTTTTTTTATTATAATTATTCATCTATGGAGTAATCCTTACAGACTAACATTGCTATACTACAATATTTACAAATGGTATCTTATGCCTAAGTATTTAATAATAGTGTAATATGTCTTTTTATAGTATATTTATCTTCTGAAAGATCAAAATATTTATAGTATTTATTAAACTCATCACATAGTCGGCGAACAGGATCGTTATTTTCAAAGTTTGTGCGAAAGTACTGAATGCGAAGCAGTTCAAAATTACGAGTAGGTCTTAACGGTATATTGAATGAGATACTGTTAAGTAGGAACTCAGATTTAAATCTACCATTAAAAACATCAACCATAAAACAGATATTCAGCATAGTACGTCTACTTTTCAGTGTAGGCAATTTGACAAGTGAAAGTCTTTCCTTGTAAGATGGCATGGTTTGAGGAGTCCAGTTGTTCCGACGTAAACAAAACAGTAGAAATTGATTTTGTACAGATTCAACACGGTTGCAGTGTATTTGATACCGTGGGTCCCATATTACAGATCCATATTCAAGGATTGGACGCACAAGTGAAGTGTACAAATTCCTTGTTACAAATGGGTCAGAAAACTCCTTACTCCAGCGTTTGACAAATCCAAGTGATATGATTTATTGACGGTCATAGATATGTGAGATCTAAAATCTAGTCTCCGATCCAACAGTATTCCAAGATTCTTGAAGGATTCAAAAGTTTCAAGCATGTCGTTATTAATATAGTAATTTGTATCAATGTGGTTCAATCTATAAAAAGAGATGTGCTTGCATTTTTTTATGTTCAGTTCCATTATATTTAGAGAACACCAGTTGTACATGCTATTTAGATCAGATTGAAGTAATGCTTGGTCATCACTATTCCGGATAATTTTCATAATTTTAACATCGTCAGCATACATAAGTGTATTACCACACCGAATTGCTTATGGAAGGTCATTTATCAATAAACAGAACAATAAAGGTCCAAGATGACTGCCTTGAGGAACACCAGAAGGCACATGTATCGATTCCGAAATAATATCAAATACTACACATTGAGTGTGATTTGTCAGATAACTTTCAAGCCAGGATACCATTAAGTCACTGAAACCCATGAGATGTAATTTGTACAGTAGAAGTGAGTAATTTACTTTATCAAACGCTTTACTAAAATCAGTATAGACGACATCAGTCTGTAAACGATCTCTAAAGCCTTCGTTAATCATTGTAGTCAGTTCCAAGACATTTGTTATGGTTGAACAAGATTTACGGAAGCCATGTTGTTTGGTTTTGGAATAGCACTCAGTTTAGCAATGCCTCTGTAGTTAGTAATATCAGACTTGTTTCCACTTTTAAATAGTGGAATGATAAATGAGTCCTTCCACAGAGTGGGAAAGATACTAGATTCGTTAAATGGAATAGAAAGAGCAGTCGATAGAGAATGGGCATAATATTTTAGTATGTTACTCATCCATCAGGCCCCGGACGAAAAGAACATTTTATCTTTTCCATGTAACTCCGCACAATATTAGGAGATATAAAAGGAGTGGAGAGTGTAGAATGTTCCATTATCTTATATGGGTACACATCAGATTGCTTTCAAATTCTTATGGGAGTATGTTGTTGCAAAGAACTTGGAAAACATATTACATTATCATCCGCCTCAACAGAACCATAGTGAATATTTCTTGGATAAACATTCGATTGACGTTTGGAACGTTTGGAAAATTTGTAAAATGATTTCGGGTTAAGTTTCAATTCATTTTTGATTTTTGATAGATAATTATTGTATTATTGTCTATTACACACGCTGTATTCCGAACGAGCGATTGAGTAATTTGCGTAATCAGTAGCTGCGCCAGATTTTTTGTACTTTTTGTAAAGTTTATTCTTTCTGTTTTTTAAGTTACTTAATTTATTGTTGTTCCAGGGCGGACCAGTGTAATTAGTAACGCGAATTAATGGGACAGATTTACCAATGAATGAGTTCACAGTTTCGTAAAATATATTTATTGATTCCTCAAGATTGTTCGCAGGAAGAATATCATGCCAATTTACATTTAATAGTAAGGAGTTCAGTTTTCCGTAGACAGTTTTACAAAAACTGTATTTCTTTTCAGTTTTCGTGTCAGTTTTATTTCGTACAGATCTTGAATAGGACATATTTATTTATATTCATACAGATAGTGGGATGATAAGGGTCTTCTGGATTTACAATAGCGTTGATGCGTGAAAGGAATACATCTTCTAGTTCATTCATTAGAATCAAATCCAATAATTTAGAATGTTGTTGACTTGAAAAACACCATCCTTCAATAGATTTTCAATAAATTCAGAATGAAATCCGTTTCTTATATTTGGTACAGAGTGATTCATATCCGATCAAATCAGAGGATCTTGCAGTAGCCATGGCCGATCGGATAGCAGTCAAATGAGCATTATAAACATCGTTACAAGAACCTGGAGGAATATAGGAGCAAGTTACAAACAAAAACTTGTAGCCGCACCTTATTTTCACTCCCAAATACTCAATTTGATGTTCGTTAGGAATATCAAGTTTTGACGAAACATACTTTGTAGAGACAGCAATTAGGACACCACCACCTGATTTCTTCAAGCCATTAGTGCGGTCACATCTGTAAATTTGGTATCTATCGCATAAAATTTCAGTATTCAAGACATTGCTCTGATGCCAGGTTTCAGTAAATATAATTAAATCGTAGTTAAAGCCAAAGCTATCAGTGTATAAATTACATAATTTGGTATTAAGTCCCCTAACATTCTGATAAATCAGACAGGGTTGTATTCAGTTTTTTTTTATGGCTCGACAGTACGGGGAGGTAAACGGGCAACTCTATCTTTGAAAACAAATTCATGAACTACAGCTCTGTACGGCCAGAAATCCGGGTTTACTATTTAGCCAAATTTAGGAAAATCTGGCGATACATATGTATGAGAACTATACTCAAATCTTAACCGATTTGAAAGATATTTTGCAGATTTAAGTGATTCTGCATACCATCTTTAACTTTAAGTGAGCCCCATTTCGGAAAATCGGGCGACACATAAATATGGGAGCAATAGTTTGAAGATATTTTGCAGACATTAAGAGTGCTACAAACAGTGCTGCCGCTAGTGAAAAATTGAGTGAAGTAGATTTTTTGAAAAAAGTGGAGTAGATTGAATAAAATTGAAGTAGCATACATTTTTGAAAACAAAACAATAGAATTCATTTTATTATACCCTCCACCATAGGATGGGGGTATATTAACTTTGTCATTCCGTTTGTAACACATCGAAATATTGCTCTAAGACCCCATAAAGTATATATATTCTGGGTCGTGGTGAAATTTTGAGTCGATCTGAGCATGTCCGTCCGTCCGTCTGTTGAAATCACGCTAACTTCCGAACGAAAGAAGCTATCGACTTGAAACTTGGCACAAGTAGTTGTTATTGATGTAGGTCAGATGGTATTGCAAATGGGCCATATCGGTCCACTTTTACGTATAGCCCCCATATAAACGGACCCCCAAATTTGGCTTGCGGGGAGTCTAAGAGAAGCAAATTTCATCCGATCCAGCTGAAATTTGGTACATGGTTTCCGCATATGATCTCTAACAACCATGCAAAAATTGGTCCACATCGGTCCATAATTATATATAGCCCCCATATAAACTGATCCCCCGATTTGGCTTGCGGAGCCTCTAAGGATACCAAATTTCATCCGATCCGGCTGAAATTTGGTACATGGTGTAAGTATATGGTCTCTAACAACTATGCAAAAATTGGTCCACATCGGTTATCAATTCAATGTTTAAAACGCTATGTTCATCGTAATTAAAGGAATAGGAAAAACAATTAGGTAATATGGGGAAACATTTAAAAATTTGAAGCAGAACAAAAAGTGAAGCAGATTTTTGGAAATGAGTGACGAAGTAAATTTTGTGAAAATGAAGCAAAATACTTCGATTGAAGTAGTAGCGGCAGCACTGGCTACAAAAGATTATTTTGGTTCCACTATTGAAGAAGTTTGGTTAGTAAATAAGAGTAATATGGCTTTCTTGGTGCAAATCGGGTGAGACAATATATCTAAATTTGATTCGAGTTTTTCAATAGCCTTTCTGTACCGAAAAACACATGGACCGGAATTTTGCGAACACCAAATGCATGAACAGATGTGATTCGGAGTCTAAAACCAATATTAGACAGTTTTCTATGCAAGTCAAAGTTATTATAATCACTAAAAAGTACGTTGCCATAGGTAATATACTGCATTGATGTATTTTATAAATAAAAATGTTTCTACTTCTTTCTATTTCTTGAACATGCTGATGCGTTAAAGATCGATCTCAATAATTAAAGATTGTATATATGTTTAATAATTGGAATCATTAGTTTTCCCAATAATGAGAGGTGATGAGGATATGGAAATTTGAAACAGAAAATTGGAAACCCAACTAATTTTCATTTTTTATATTTTACCATAACTCTATAAACAGTAATGATGGGTTAGTAAATAAAAAAGACTTATATAATCATAAAATCTATACAAATTTTATGAATAAATTATCTAGAATAAATATAGCCATTTTGCTTTTTTTCAAATCAAAACTTCGCAGACGTTGACAACGAATTCAATTGTTTCAATTAATTGTTAATGAATCCGAAAAGAAATTCATAAAATATTGAATCATTTACTTGTTCAATATTTTTATGACAATTATAAAAATGATTCAATGATTTTTTTAAGAATTTGAATTGAAATAGTGATTGAAGTAAGTTCCTTTCAGTATTAGAAGTTTTTTTTGTCAATTGTGTTTTTAATTTAAATGAGTAGTATACTCGCAAGTTTGAACACTCAACATCGTACACCGAAAAAAATATTTTTTGTCTTCAATCACGAAATTAATTGATGCAATTAATTTTTAATTGAATTGTCTTCAATCACAGAAATTATAGTATCAATCACGAAACTCAATTAAAAAATTAATTGATCCAATTGTGATTGATGCTTATTTGAATTAAAAAATTTGTTGAACCAATTACATTTTTAATTGAATATTTTTTTTTTAATTCAATTAAAATTTAAATTGGAAAAATGTTGGTGATATTTTTTTATGTGTATGATGGAAATATTAGCCAGTATATGCATAATGAACACTGCCGTTCTCTTCTGTCAATCAATCTTTGAAAAGATATTTTGGGGACGCATTCAATACACTTTTTAATTAGTACACCCAGAGAAATGATTGGTTGGAATTCGATTACGACAACAGTTTGATAGTGGAAACCCACAATTTTTAATTGTGTGGAATAATTATTATTTATATCTCTTGTTTGATAGTTTATATAATCAAAATAATGGCGGTGTAACCAAAAGTTGGTACACACGACCAAATATTGGTTGTTATTTATACATTTAAGTATCTAACCATTTCAATTTATTCCACCCTGTTGTGATAACTGATTTGTTTTGCCAATGTGTCACCAAACCCAACTGAAAGTCCGCCTAGTCAATAAGTTGGTTGTGTTAACAAATTTTATAGTTATAAAGAGAATTTGTTGCTATGGACTACATATATATGACAAAAAATAAGTTGTTTATTTCGGTTAATATATGAAACTCCAAAATTTAAATATTTGATTACGTGAGTTCAATTTTAAAAATGCAATCTACCCAACAAGGACTGCTGCGAGTTATATATAACCATCTTTTAAACCGGTAGCTGCATTCTTAAGTGGTAAGTAAGTTAAACATAAAACGACATTAATATCTCTCATATTTTAACCTTTTCCCTAATTTTCTTACAATTTCATAAAATATATCAATCAGAATATGACGACTTCCGGGGTTGTGAAAGGTGTATATATAGATTTTGTGCCTCATAATCAGACTCAAAATCAATCAGCAAACGAGAACATTTCGCCTGGTTATGCCTGAGTCCCCCTGAAAATCGATCGCGATTGTGAGAGTGAGTATCAAATGATGACTGAAGAAGATATTGTGAGAACCGTGCACCAAGAACCACAAACGCCGAATTTGGGCGACATTCCAATTTTTCATTAGATAAATGATCAATATGAGAAATATTAATTTGTAATACAATTAAATAAAATAAAATCTGAAATCATTCAACGGACGTTTTCTTTAATTTTATAATAATTGGTTTTCCAAAAAACAGATAATTGCTTTAACAAACGAATGAAACCTTATTGGTTGTGATTTCCAATTAGACTGTCATTGTGCCCAAAATGTAGTCATCCAAACAAATTTCTGTATAGTTGTGTCAGACAACAATTGGTTGCTCTAACAAATTTTGTGACAGTAGGTGGGACCAAATAATTCGGTTGGCAAAAAAATTGGTTGGCACAACAAATTTGTTCTCTGTGTGTAGGAAAATAATAAAATTGCACAACCAATACCAATTCATTATTTTTTTAATTAAATAAAAATTTATTTAAGTTTTGTCACACTATCAATTACAATTTTAATTTATTCAATTAAATCATTAATTGAAGCTTTTCTTTATAAAAAGTTAAGCATTTTTCATTGAAATCAAATTGTTTCACGAACTAAGTATGTATTCAATGAAAAAGTTGATCAGTATTATTATTTCTGGGATTGAAAAAACTCCAATTGATTGGATGGAATTGATTTCGTGGTTGCCTAAAAGAAAACTTTTCTGTGTGTTATCGTTAAAATTAAGAAAATTATTTACAATCATCTCGAGGACTCTTGGATTTTATTAGTATAATAAATTCCCCGCAACAGATAAGAGATTGATATAATGATTGAATTTTTGTTCCCCTTGGATTTAGTTTGATATCATGAAATTTTATATTTGTTTGTTGATATTCTAAGATTTTACGTATAATCATTTTCTAAAGAGAATAATTACGTTTGGAATTACCCACTGCTGAAATTATTTTCTTATCTCCACTATAAATAGCAATATAATCTGATTCGTTTAAAGACGAAATATCTTTATGACAGAGTGTAATGAGAAAAATGGGTCAATATAGTATTCGTGAAATGACACATTGTATTCTTCCTTGTAAGAAATTGCACAATCGCATTGAAGATAGCTAGCAATGGTACACTGAAAAAGGTGTTTACTAATTCGAAAGATTACGTAACCTAAAATTTAATATAATGCTGTATTAATTTAAATGAATTTAATATTTTTAATTCTTAAAATTAGAAACATAAAAAACATAAAATTGGTTGGTATTTTTTTTAAAGATCCTACACCCAAAAAAAGTTTACTTGGATCCAAAGGTTTTGACTTCCCCTTAGGAATTTTAATGCATCTTTTTTATTTTTTAAGGAGCTGTCTCCTCTTTAAATCACGACAGTTACAATTTTGAAACATATATCATTTATCGAATTTGAATTCTCTTTTTGGGATATATCTGTTTACAAAGCTAAGCACGTTCAAATAAACGCCAGTTTAAAAATCAAAATGATAGCAGATACTTTAAAGTAAAAAAAATGTTCTTAATTTCATATAATCTTTGAACCAATTATGTAAAATCTTCAATATATGTTTTAGATTCACTCTCTCTCTCTCTCTCTCTCTCAATTAATTTATTTTAATTAAAATTTCATTATTTTAAAGAAATTTGTCTTTAATATTTTGTAAATTGCGCATCCTAAAATTTAGTTTGCGTAATATTTAATACCATGTAAATATTTTTTTTTCATTGCAAGAGAATTGTAATGGTCGTCGATTCGTTGGAAATATGCATATATATGAACAACATTTTTACCAATAGAAAATACTATTTCGCATCTCCAATCTATTTAATACGAGTGTTGGACGGTAAAGTCACCTCAAAAAAGAAATAATATTACTCTCTCTCTCTCTCTCTCTCTCTATCTCTCTCTATAATATATAACAAATAAGTTAGCACTCCATTATATATTATAATGGTCATTAACATTTTATAGACGCGTTAGTATTTATCTAACATTGTTGGTTTATCAATTATCATTAAGTTCATAGAAAAATATTTATTTAATGAATGTCTGAAGTTAGCAAAGGGATGCCAATCTCCCAGTATTTGTTCTAATGACATTACAAGCTGTTATATGAAATCATATTGTTTTACAGGCGTCACTTTAAAGAGATTACAAATCTTAAATTGCACACTACACCTTCTAAAATAAATTACATTACACTTACGACTCTCAATAATAATGATTTATTTTTTTTTTTTGATTTCTTTTAGATAAAAAACCATGTGTTGGTTTATTAAATCCGAACGAAGATGACGAAATGAAAATAACAGGCTACCGCCGGTCATCTATGCGTACCGCTCTCTGTTGGCTATGCATTTGCTTGACCGGCGGTTTATTGCGTTTGATAATGCATTGGTGGAGACACTGGTATTTGATGGCAACACATGAGATCTGCAGCTTGGAAGAAGCCGACAAAGTTTTGGTGGAAGAAGTTTACAAGGGCAACCATAAAATGTACTACGTTAAACAGATATTGAATTTGGATATAAATACCTTGAGGTATGTGCCAATTGATTTACTTGAACTCTAATCCTATTATTGTGATTCACGTTTGTTTGTATGTTTGTAGGCAGGAGCAGATGAAAGCGGCTAAAAAAAATAAACAATCATCATCAGGCACGCCGCAAGCGAATAAAGCAACTTTGGCAAATGGTTTAAATAGTGTTGATGCAACAACGACCGATCTTGATGAAAGAAACTTCCATTTGTCAATGCATTTTTCCACTGGACAATTTAAATGTAAGTTTGCAAATTCAATTTTCCTTGGATGTGATAGAGAATCGAAGAACCATGCAAATGTTTGGTTTTTATATTCTAAACCACAAAATGGTCTGTATATATGAAGGTCATCTTTTGTATTATCTCTTGACAAAATGAAAAATGAGAGAAATTTCAAAAGCTTAAAAATTAGTTAAAAGTACGGAAACAGAAGGGAGTACAAATTTTAGATTTTACCTCCCTTCGTTTATGTTAGGCTAAGTCGTACTACTGATACGTCTGTCATTCTTGTCGAACAACTTTCAGTTAAAGTCAAACGTAAACAAAATATTTGCAATCTACCAAAGACAACAGAGAGAAGAAGATGGTTGCTGAGAACATTAAACCATTTATCTAGGTCCATACTTTTCGTTTATCGAACCAAACGCGTATACAAGTATTGACATAGCATTAAAATGCAAATTAAAAGAAATTAAGTTCAGGAAATAAATTTCCACAAAGGGGAAAATGTAAATTTTTTTGTTGCCTAAAATTTAACATTGTTTCATAATAGTTTTTCATTTAAAAAATAAAAATAAAAAAAAATAAATAAATTACAAACATGTATATATTTTATATATATTTTTTATATATATTTTTTTCTGTCATACAAAGAATTATTTTATATTACTTAGGTATGATGTTGCTTTGTAATACGTTATTGGCCAATAGGCTTTTGTATTATAATTTATGAATAAATGAAATGAAATGTATGGAACTAGCACCGTCAATGCACAATTGGGTGTGACGTAGGCCAATTTCCCATCTTTTTATCTCTATTGTTTTTGCAATTTACTTACTGTTAAATGACAGTTATAACCCAACGGAACTGATTAAAATTGCCGTAATTGTCAACACAAAACGTTTATCTGTAAATGTAAAATATTTTTCGCAAAGTAAATCAAATTTATTTCGTGAATTCAGTAAACTCATTTGTCTATTCAATGAAATGAAAATTGTGTTCTATAAATGGACAAATAGGTTGAGACCACTCTAATAGGTTGAGTCCACTCTAATCCTATTATTGTGATTCACCAAACTTTGCCTAAACAATGTGCTGTTTAAGTAAACTAAAATTTCTTCTCTATGAAGTAAAATATTACTTCATAGTAATCTTGCACTTCAGATTAAGATTTGTATACAATAAACAGTTTTTTGTTGTGACGGAAAAATAAATAAAGCGTTCAAGAAACCGCAGTCCGGATTTTCAAATCCTTATTAGATTTGTTTATATGATAAATTTCTGCTTCCAATTATTATACATATCAAAAAAATTAATCATTGTATTTTTGAGACCGTGATACAAAACATGCACTAGAATATACTCGGCTTCTCATAACAAAAAGGTTATGCTTATTTCACTTTCTAATAACTAAGGCATCAAAGTGCCCAATGAACAGAAGTGGAAATCCAAAACTGTTCTTGTCGGAACGCATTGGACTTATCAATAAATCAACATTTGCATTGCACTATTTGATACACCCAAAGAAATTTGTTTGTGGACACAGCAGAAGAGTCTGCTAAAACTGTAAAAAAGGCAAAACAGTCACTGTTTGCATATATATCAAACATTATCCGCTAGTTTTAAGAGTCGATTACACTAAACCAGGGATCCGGAGCGGAGCGTGGAGCGGAGCAAGCCCTTTTTTTGCCGGAGCGGGAGCGGCATTTCTAAAATCCGGAGCGGAGCGGGAGCGGCATTTCTAAAATCCGGAGCGGAGCGGGAGCGGGAGCGGGAGCGGAGCGGTTTCCAAATGAAAAACCGCTCCGCTCCGAATAAAATATTACTTGAATGAAATGTGTAACTTTGAAATTACACTGTGTAGGTAATTTCAAATTTAGCTAGTACTTAGCGTAGTGTGAGTAAACGTTTAAAATGTACGATATGTATTTTTGTACGTACGTACATTGGGGAAAACACAACGTGTTTTTTAGTAATTGTTTTCAAAAACGGCAAATGTCAAAATATATCTCTAGTATGTGTTGTAAAAGTAACAACAGTACTTTCGATCAATTTCATCCCGTATTACTACAAAGATGTTTGTAATGAACGTCAAATAAATGCAATTAAACGATCTTATTTATATTTAATTTTTTAGTTTTCTACACTGAAAAAAATATTGTCGTGAAGTCAAAGATTCCATGTCCTTAGAATAAGAATGCAAATTTTGCTTAACATGGAAGACGCATTTCTCTAAAATAAAGTTTTTTTCTTGTCCAAAAGGCAATAAACTTTTGAATGAAGTTGTAATGTCCTTATAATTACGTGATTTTACTTAAAAATGTGTATCATAACATGAAAGATAAAATTTTTGAGGTAAGGTCAACTTGACTTTAATAATTAAGAAAAATTCTTTAAAATTAATAAAATTGTCTTTAAATTTGTTTCCTTTTTGCATCTTGCCTACAATGCAAAAAATCGTTAAAAAATAAGACATGTTTTTCAACACTATTTTAAAGACGCTTTTTACTTGAAACATAGCATATTTTCTACTGGAAGTCGAGTCTTAATATGGAAAAAAAAAAATAACTCGTTAACTCGTTTTTAAAGGATTTTGATAACAACTGACGAAAAAAATCTAAAAAAATGAAAAATTAACATTTGCTTCCTAGAAGTAATTACATAACCCCCAAATTTAAAAGAGAATTACGTCTTTAAAGTATCCTTACTTGTATTCTCCGCTTCTTTGGCTCGGAATTAATACCCAAACTGTTAAAGTAAAGACAAAATCTTTGGAACCGGGCATGCTTTTTTTTCAGTGTAAGGACATTCATATTTGCTTTACTATTGTACTATATCCTAGCATTCTCTTATTTCTGATATTAGTTCTCGAAAATTTAATTAAAATTATGGATAGTTTCAATTTTGGTTGAAAAATGTGCGCATATACATTTATTATACAATAAAGGGGAAAAAAGCAAAATTAGGTAACACTAGATCTGAGTAAGAATATTCGTAGGTATACCACGGACTGATGTCGATGGAGGTTGTTGCAAACATAAACATACACACACACACACATTACAAATATAACAAAACCTCTTCTCTACGTCTGTTGCAAAACAAAAAAAACTTTCGGAGAGTAGTTACTTCTACTCTGTGTATATACTTTCAATTCCAATCAGCGTTGCCGTTTTGGTCCGATCGGACCAAAATTGGTCCAAAAGATTTCTAATTTTTAAATTTGGTCCGATGGTCAGACCAAACAGAATTTGGTCCATTTTGGTCCATTTGTTCTTCAACCGTCGAACTGAACGAACGTGTTTTTTAATAGCGGAGTATTTCATCGTAATAAGTACTTATTACGAATTTCACGTGTGGTGGAAATAATAAACCACCATGCAGCGAAATTCAAAGTCATCCACTGGGTTGCTAACTTCAGGGCCCGGTGGACGGGTAACGACTGAAGTTATAAATTTGGGCATCGACCAAGAGTCAGGCCCAATTAGTCGACCTGTAGACGGGTCGACTGGCGGTGACACTTTGGCAAGTCGAACCTTTTCTAAGGTGACGACATCAAAAGGAGGCAATCCCTCTCGAAAGAGATTCAAGGAACGAAGAAATGCTTTGTTTATCCTAAAGAAATTAGGATCAGTCGACCCAAGCACGTTGTCGGCTAAGCAAAGCGATTCCTTAAAATGGGCTCAAGGAATTCTTGAAGCTGGAAAAAGGGAACGATCACCGGATGAGCTGCCATCCTCTAAACGGGATCAAAGATCGTTTGCCTCAGTTGCAAAAGACAGCCTTGTGATGGCTATTATTAATAAAGGAGCATTGGACGGTATGATTCCAAGGCAAAAATGGGGGGAAATTGAGAACGCGATGTCTGGTGTCTACTCAGAGGTGCGAAAAAAGTTTCCCGGACCAAGTCCTCGACGGCAAGATGCTGGATGGTATCAAGGACGATATAAGTTAATAGCTTTTGCAGACCAGAGGTCTATGGATTGCTTTAAAGCTGCATTGATGCTAATTGGTGAAGTTTGGGAAGGAGCCGCTTTGGAGTTAGTCGATAAAAAAGACATACCGGCTAAACCTAGAGCACATGCATGGATACCGGCAAACCCTCCTGATCCTGAGTCAATACTAGAGAGACTAAAAGAATGTAACCCAGATCTTCCAACCGCCGATTGGAAGGTTGGTCGTTTGGATGAGGTGGATGGACCAAGACGGCATGCGGTGTTTATATTAAACATAGAGTCGCTGCCACATCTAGCCCAGACCCAAGGACGCGTAAGTTATGGCTTTCATGATATCCATATGAAGGTATACAAAAGCGATCTGCCAAAGGATTCCGAAACGGACAAGCCTCCGGTAGAGTCAGCAGTGGAAAAATCTCCTAGTGAAGCCGAAGGAGACATAAAACCTGCAGACTATGGCGAAAATCATATGAGGGAAATTTCTACAGGCTCAAGCCTCACCAAAACTGAACCGCGGATTGTTGCGAGAGTCACCGAGATCTGTGAAGAGGAAGCCCTTGATGACTCAATTGAAGCGGCTGATGTGACGGTGGTTGAAAATTTGGATGGTTCTACGGTTCCTCCAGATAAATCTTCACCATTGCAAGGCCGCTTGTGCTGCCTTAAAAGTTCTCCTGATGAAAGGAGACATAGATATAGTTCTTATTCAAGAACCATACATATATAAGAACAAGATCTGTGAATTAAGCACTCCGGGTTTCAAACTTTTGCATAATACCGGTACCGATATAAATCGAGCATGTATAATTGCTAAAAACGAACTAAACTTGTTTCTGCTTCCTTCATTGAGCAATGCAGACACTGTCGTAGCCAGTCTAGAGATATCCACATGCAAATATTGGGTATCTTCGGTCTACATGGGACATGATAGGGAGATGCCACCCTGTGCCGTTAAGACCTTAGTTGAGGAGTCACTAAAAACAAAGACAAAACTCATTATGGGATGCGATGCAAATGCACATCATAGTATTTGGGGAAGTAGTGATACTAATGCAAGGGGAGAGTCGCTAATAGAGTTTATTTTGCGTACTAACCTGGTAGTTTGCAATAAGGGAGATGCACCAACCTTCGTCACCAGGAACAGACAAGAGGTTTTGGACGTAACGTTGACCTCTCCGGAACTGAATGATAAGATATCTGAGTGGCAAGTTTTGAGGGAACATAGCTTCTCAGATCATCGCTACATCAGTTTCAGATTGGTTGTTCGTACTTCAAAGACCATATTTCCGCCAAATGTTAGGAAAGCTGATTGGAATAGGTATAGGGAATCGTTCAATTCGATGATATCGGAAATGCCGGAGACAAATATGAGCACTGTGCAAGATATCGAACACGCAGTGGAGCGGATTACTAAGGCCTTCAACATTTCACTGAAAGCTGCTTGCCCTAGAGGAAAGCCAAGGGGAAAAAATCGGCCGCCATGGTGGACTACGGAGTTAAGTAATATGAGGAAATCCTGCAGGAAGTTCTTTAACAAAGCAAAGTCCACAAGAGCTCCGGAGGATTGGGACACTTACAAGATGAATCTGAGAGAATATAAACGAGAACTGAGAAGGTCTCACCAAAACTCTTGGGATGATTACTGTAGCAGTATTGAGAATACGTCAGAGGCTTCCAGACTACGGAAGGTACTAGCATCCACTAACACCGCTCCAGGTTTCATTAAAACATCGGAGGGAAATTGGACAACGTCCAGTGAGGAGACGTTGGAGGTACTTTTGGACACACACTTCCCTGGAAATCAGACGGTTGAACCATGTTCCGGCGGTGTAACAGAGGCTCAGCGATCATTTCCTATCGAGGAAATTGTGTCGGAATCTAGAATAAAATGGGCTTTAAATAGCTTTGGACCATTCAAATCCCCCGGACCTGATGGAATTACTCCGGCGGAGTTACAGGCAGTGGCTGAAAGAGTTATCCCCTGGTTGACGGTGATATATAAACGATGTGTAAACTTAGCATATATTCCAGAAAAGTGGAGGGAAACAAAAGTCGTCTTCATACCTAAAGCAGGAAAAGCCTCTCACTCGAGTGCGAAGAATTTCCGACCAATCAGCTTATCCTCATTCCTACTTAAGACCCTGGAGAGGATGATAGACATGTATCTTAGAACTAGCGTGGATTCAAGTTTGCTCTCGAAACGACAGCATGCATACTCGAAGGGCAGGTCTACTGAGACCGCATTGCATGAACTAGTCAGCTTTATTGAAAGCTCACTATCTGTCAAAGAATACACAATCGTGGCGTTTCTAGACATCGAAGGGGCGTTCAATAATGTCCATCCGAGCTCGATATTAAATGGACTGACAACTCTGAATGTTGATCCAGGTATACTTAGGCTGTTAGACGAACTTCTAATAAAGAGACGTATTTCAGCCACACTAGGGCAAGCAAACATACAAAGGTATGTGAACAGAGGCACTCCCCAAGGAGGAGTTCTATCACCTCTTCTTTGGAATGTTGCTATAAACAACCTTCTGGTTTCCCTAGAAAAAGAAAGAATAAAAGTGGTGGCATACGCAGATGATGTGGCGCTAGCAGTCAGGGGAAATTCCCATCCGCAATCAGAGATATTATACAGAGAGCTCTCCGGATGACTGAGAAATGGGCGAAAGATAATGGTCTTGGTGTAAATCCAGCAAAGACAGAACTAGTCATGTACTGCAAAGATCGTAAAACTCCCACGGTTAGGCCCATTTCCTTAGGGGGTACTGAAATTCCCTTTGGTGAGTGTGCAAAATACCTTGGCGTTATTTTGGACAGGAAGCTGAATTTTAGGCTTAATATTGAAGAGAGGGCGAGAAAAGCCACGGTAGCTTTGTACTCGTGCAAAAAGGCAATAGGGGAAAAGTGGGGACTAAAACCAAAAATTGTGCATTGGCTATACACTGCAGTAGTTAGACCTATAATGCTATATGGTGTTGTAGTCTGGTGGCCGGCACTTCAGAAACCGACTTGTTTAGATAAAGTTCAGCGTATGGCGAGCTTATGTATCTCAGGCGCATTTAGTAAGACAGGAACAGACTCCCTTAATGCCATGCTACATCTATTGCCTTTAGACATTTTGGCCAAACAGTCAGCTGCAACAACGGCTGTGCGGTTGCGCGAGCTATCGCTGTGGTCGGAAAAGATGTACGGTCATAGTTCGGTCCTCAAAATAATGCCAGATGTGCCTAACGTAGTGGATTATACCCTGGCAAAACCACTTTTCGACAAAAAGTTTGAAACTCTAATTCCCAACAGTGAGGCGTGGTGTACACAGACCCCGAGGAATAAAAGATATATAGATTTCTATACTGATGGCTCCAAATTGAATGGACAAGTGGGGTTCGGAGTATATTCTAAAGATCTGGAAATTCGAATAGCGAAAAGATTACCTAATCACTGTAGTGTTTTTCAGGCTGAAATATTAGCAATAAGAGAGGTGGCGAATTGGCTGAGAAGTAATGTTCCAACAAATATTGGCATTAATATATACTCAGACAGTCAACCTGCAATAAAATCCTTGGACTCTGTGTTCCTCAACTCGAAAACGGCCATCGACTGCCGCAAATCTCTCAATGAGATGGCTGAGCAGTACAATATTAACCTAATATGGGTGCCTGGCCATAGGAACATACCGGGGAACTGCGAAGCGGATGAGTTGGCAAGGCTAGGGACTACCTTACATATTCCAGGGGAACTGGAATTTGTTGGTATGCCCCTAGCTACCTGCAAGCTCATGCTGCGTGCGAAGGCTGTTAGGATGGCAAATGTTCGATGGGAGAATTGCAAGGGTTGTAACGACACCAAGCAAATATGGCCCCATTTCAACTTAAACCGCACACTAGATATGCTAATGTTCTCGAGACGTCAGATATCACTCCTGATATCTGCTATAACGGGTCGCTGCCTGATAGGCGATTTTGCAAAAACTATTGGCGCGAAGTATAATGACTATTGTATGAGCTGTCATGATGCGGAGGAAAAAGAATCAATTAAACACCTCTTGTGTGAGTGTCCTGCATTTTGTGTAAAGCGCAAGCAACTTTTAGGAGCATATAGCTTCAGATTACTGGCGGATCTGGAAAACGTTAACTTAAGCAGTCTGCTAATGTTTTTGGAACAATCTGGTTGGTTCAACAAAGAAAAATAATCAAGAAGGTTCAGCGGTTAAAACTAGAAGTGCCCATATGTAATAGGTACTTTTAGTTAATGTGGTATCACAATGGACTGAATAGTCTAAGTGAGCCTGAATCTTAATCGGGCTGCCACTTTAACCTAACCTAACCTAACCTTGGTCCATTTTCATAAATTTGGTTTCTATCACATATTAAATAGTAGATGGTGCACCGCAAAGAATATTGTCGGGAGGCCAAATATTTCACATGCTTAAAATACGAATACGAATTTTGCTTAGAATAGAAGACGTATTTCTCTGAAAAAAAGTTTTTCCTTGTCTAAAAGTCTCTAAACTTTTCAATGAAGTCTGTTTGTCCTTATAGCTAAGTGATTCGACATAAAAATGTGTATCCTAACATGAATACAAATTTCGTTTTAATGAAGTCAAAATGGATTTAATATTTCTGAAAAAATCTTCAAAATTAATAAAATATTTCAACACATTGTTTTAAAGTCATTATACCCTAAACCACATAGTGGTTAGGGTATAATAAGTTTGATCTGCCAAAAAATGTGCATACAAGAAATATTGATTTTAGACCCCATAAAATATATACCGATCGACTCAGAATCACCTCCTGAGTCGATCTAGCGCTTGGTGTCCGTACGTCCATCCGTCCGTCTGTCCATGTATTTGTTGTTCACAGGATTTCGGTCGCAATTATTAACCGATTTTGATGAAATTTGGTACAGGAAGTTTTTTTGGGCACAAGGACGAACGTTATCGAATTTGGAAGAAATCGGATCAAATTTAGATATAGCTCCCATATATATGTATCGCCCGATTTCGACAAATGGGATCACGTTGCACTTTTTTACTAACCGCTCGTCGTCAAATTTAGCACAAAATAATCTTCTGTATCACCCTTTAAGTCTGAAAATTTCATCGAAATCGGTTCAGATTTAGATATAGGTCCCATATATGTGTCTCGCCCGATTTTGTCAAATTAGGTCATAAAACCCTTATTTATCAACTGATCTTACTCAAAGTTGGCGAAATGTAATCTTCTATAGCACTAACTATATGTGCAAAAAATCATCGAAATCGGTTCAAATTTAGCTATAGCTCCCATATATGTACCGCCCGATTTTTCTAAATAAAATAAAACTCAATTGAACAAATAATACAATGTTTGTACTATAATTTTCTCGAAGAGGAGCGGAGCGGAGCGATTTTTTTTTTCTCGGAGCGGAGCGGTTTTTTTTCTCCGGAGCGGGAGCGGAGCAAATTACGATTTAACTACTACGGATGCGTGTTAATTTTGGGAGTCAATAAAACTAAATCAGACGGACTAGTATTTGTTTCTATGCCTCTGGCAAAGTTTAGTTAGCGAGTACCTTACCCTCATAGAAAAACAGCACTCGATGTCTGCTGTTATATTTTTGTACTTCGGGGTCTAACGCCAACAAATTATAACATTTTTAGGTTATACATTTTTCCCAAAAGCATATTTAAGAACCAAAAGTACTTTTGGTGTATTTATGCACTGTAATATACATACAAGCTCCTAAATGCGATCGGCAAACATTTTGTTGTTATACCTCAATTTGATAAATATTCAGATTTTTTAGGCAAGTACCATAGATATTCATAAAATATTGTTTTAATTGTGTTACGATAGCAACTAAGTTGACATTTTTATTTATTTCAACCAAACTAAAACATGTTTTAGTGTAATCGAGCTTAAAAAATAACAGACAATGTTTGCTATTTCAGAAAACAGTGACTGCTTTCTCTGCAGACTTTTCAGCAGACTTTTTGCTGTTTTAGCAGACTTTTCTGCGAACAAATTTTTTTGGGTGTACTAAATATGTAAGCAGAACATCATGTTCAAATATGGAGAACATTTTTCCATTCGGCCGGTTTCTGCTGTTACTAATTTTCTATTTGTTTCAAATCGACTACCTCCATATAAAAAAAATAAAGAAAACTTCAAGCCTAATTTTACCATAGAAATTCCGTCGATAAACTGTGAATAAATTGTTTTTCATATGACAAAAGTGTGTTGAGTCCATTTAGATGGTGTAAGCCGCAAAATCCAGATTACCTAATTTAAAGTGCTGTTTCTCAGCATTAACCAAGGATTTAATCCGATCGAGAAGTTAAAAAGTCTACAATTTTCAAATGTTGAAAAGGGTGGCACTTCTGAAAATGCCTAAAATGTTTCAAATGTGTTCTACTGCAAATTTTTTAAAAGTTGAAAAGTCGCGTCATTGCCGTTTTGCAATTTTGATTGAAGCAAACCCCTTTGGATTGCAAGACGGTAGGATCGTTTCGAAACTACCACATTTCTCACCAGCATCCTATCAACTAATTATTAGGAAAAATTTTCTAAATCCACAGTGAATTACGCTCAAAACTTCCGAAAAGGGGGTTTTAATACTGGAGTTAGCCTCAATACATGCAAAAACGAGGCTTATTTATTGACCTCCCAAAGCTAGAATCTATTTGGTTTTATAGCAAAATTAAAAATTCAAGTCCAATGGATTAGTTAGATTGCCATTTTTAATTATTTTTTAAATGAAAATATTTTGCTCTTGTTTCTTGTCTTCTGCACAATCATTTGCAAAAGCTCTTATCCATATGCCTATCAATAACTTACCTTGCTTTTTTTACAGATTGTACAAGTGCCCGTATATTCAACTGCAAACAATTACGTTACGCTTGGAATGCACAAACACAAACATTTGACAAACTTCAAGGTTTAGATGTCGACATATCGAATGCATATTTCCATCAACAACATGGTTTGAATAACCAAGAGCAAATGGCTAGACGCTTAGTATATGGACCGAATGAAATAACCATTCCTTACAAGGATTTGAAAACGTTGCTGTTTTTAGAAGTACTTAATCCATTTTATGTTTTCCAAATTTTTTCGGTTGTATTATGGTTTACCTATGATTACTACTACTATGCCTGTGTTATAATATTGATGTCAGTATTTGGCATCACCATGTCAATTGCTCAAACAAAAAAGGTATGTTCGAGGAATAATGGTTATGGGTCAGCAACCTACGTTGACATCTTCATTTGGTATTTCATTCATTTTCTTTTTGTATACCTGTGTATCTGTAGAATCAAGATGCTCTCCGTGAGACAGTGCAGAATACGGGTACGGCCTTGATTGTTGGTGAAAAAGGTGAAGTGCGGGAGCTACCAACTCAAAGGCTGGTGCCAGGTGATATTATCGAAATACCTTCGAGTGGTTGTACCATGCAATGTGATGCTGTTTTGTTGTCCGGCAATTGTATCCTTGACGAAGCTATGCTTACGGGTAATGAGAAATACGGAGTGTTGGCCTTATCACAAATACTGACCATGGAATCTTTCGTCCCCCCTTAGGTGAAAGTGTGCCAGTTACAAAAACGCCCTTGCCTTCCAAACGTGATGTTATCTTTGATAAAAAGGAACATGCACGCCACACACTGTTCTGCGGCACCAAAGTCATCCAGACGCGCTACATTGGCTCTGAAAAGGTTCTGGCCATTGTCATCAATACGGGTAATATAACGGCCAAAGGTGGCTTGATACGTTCAATTTTATATCCACCACCAGTTGATTATAAATTTGAGCAGGACTCTTATAAGTTCATAGAATTTTTGGGTGTAATTGCATTAATTGGATTCGTGTATACTCTAGTCAGTAAGGTAAGTAATCTAATGCCATTATTAGCATTTTCTAATAGTTGTTAATTTTATCCCATAGATCCTAAGGGGAGTTGATCCCGTTAAAATAGCTGTTGAATCATTGGATTTAATTACCATTGTTGTGCCTCCGGCATTGCCTGCAGCTATGACCGTTGGACGTTTTTATGCTCAGAAACGTTTGGAACGTAATAGTATTTACTGTATATCCCCAAGATCGATAAATGTTGCTGGCAGCATAGATTGCTGCTGTTTCGATAAGGTAATTTTCAACTCTGATTAAACCCCTCTGGCGACATTTCTGAGTGACATTAGCAAACCTCTAAATTAGGACTTGTAATCAGAATCAAAATGTACTCTTTTTACTTTTTTCCGTTTCCTTCACTACGTCTAGTTGATTTTTTGAATAGATTAATTGAAATCGATAGCTAAGTCTCATAATTTATAAATCCCCTGCAGCAAACTGATAGGATTAAGTCTAAATATTAACTAATTTTTTTTGCGAATTCTTCGGATAAGCCTTAATTATATCCACGTAAACCTGCATTATACGATTCTATTTTATATTCAATGATAAGGCTTCTTTGGTGAAATTTGTAGCAAAACGTGAGGGAAAATATTTTATTTTCTCACAGATATACGTTTGGATGAAGTTATAAAGTGCATTTATTTAAAATATTCCTTTGACAAAAAGTGTATTTGTCAAAATTTTGAGAAAAAATCCATTTGTTTTGGTTCTGATCAGTGTTGCCAGCATTTTTCTGGTTCTTTTCTCCAAAAATGTCAAATTTTGGTAGATTTAGCAAAGATGTACTTCATAAATTTTCTATAGAAATAAACTTCTGAGAAAATTTTCTATAGAAATAAAATTTTGACAAAATTTTCTATAGAAATAAAATTTTGACAAAATTTTTTATAGAAATAAAATTTTGACAAAATTTCCTATAGAAAAAATTTCGTATAGAAATAAAATTTCGGAAAAAAAGGTTAAACTGATTTCTCGAAAAAATCCCCAAATTTATGGAAATTCCCCACCAAATCCCCAAGTCCCCAACTCAAAAATTTCGTCCCTGTACACGAAAAAGTATCCCCAATTTGTGGGAAAATCCCCAATACTGGCAGCACTGGTTCTGATTACAATCCCTAGAGACCTTGTTTCCCCTGTTCTATGTTTCATCTAACTAAACTAAACTATACTTATTTATTTACAGACAGGAACTTTAACCGAAGATGGCCTCGATATGTGGGGTGTTGTGCCTAAATCTGCTACTAGTCAATTTCAAATTCCTATTAAACAAATCGAACGCTTACCCTTTGATCATTTTCTTTTTGGCATGGTTACTTGTCACTCAATTACCATTATGAACAACAAAATGATGGGTGATCCTTTGGATTTGAAAATGTTCGAATCAACTGGTTGGATTTTGGAAGATGCCCAAGGTGTACCGGATAATCAAAAATATGGTTTGCTTCATCCAACTGTTGTTCGACCACCAAAAATCCAAATGGAATCCATGGATGTCCACGACCACAAAATGGTTGAACGTCAATCATCAGTGGATGATCTACTCTCAGATGTTGGTTTGCTAAATGGTGAAGCTGTCAATGATCATGGCATAGTACGCGAATTTCCCTTTACCTCTAATCTTCAAAGAATGTCGGTGATAACGCGACGTTTGAGTGAGAAACATTTCAATGTCTATTGCAAGGGATCTCCTGAGATGCTGCAGCAACTGTGCAAACCGGAAAGTATACCGGATAATTTTACACAACAATTGTCGGTGTTTGCCAAACAAGGATATCGTGTCATAGCCCTTGCTTATAAGTCTCTAAGTACCAAAGTTAATTATACCAAAGTACAGCGTTTACCTCGTGAAAGTGCTGAAAGTGATTTGGAATTTTTGGGATTTGTGGTTTTGGAAAATCGCCTTAAACCCGATACCACAGATGTAATAGGAGCCTTAACCAAGGCAAATGTACGCACCATTATGGTCACGGGTGATAACATTTTAACCGCCTTAAGTGTAGCCCGAGACTGTGGCATAGTTAGTTCCAATCAGGCTGTGGTCACAGTAAATGTTCGTCACAAGGCTGGTGCTGAAGTTTGCGAAGAAGCGGCCGATCATAATAGCTATGAGCTTTACTATACCTTGGACTTGGGCAGTGCTTCGTGTGCTTCTACCTCATTAACAAATGGTAAAACCAATGGCACTTTGACCTCATCCAATACCAATGATACAATTAACTATGATACGAATTATCATCGTTTGAATGGCGATGTGGCGTCTTTGTCCAGTGCCGCCTCTATTACCATGCCCAATAGTAAGAGTTGTGGCAGTGTGGAAACTGTTGACACATGGACTCACAATGATGTCGAATTGGGCCTGACTACACCCGGGGAAGGTGAATCTGGAACGCAAGCAGCATCTCTAATGGATAAGCAATGGCGTGATAATTACCGTTTTGCCATGGTCGGTAAAACCTGGCAAATCGTTAAAGAGCATTATCCTGAATTGCTATCGAATTTTTTAACACGTGGGGTTATTTATGCACGCATGTCACCAGAACAAAAACAAGCGCTGATAGTGGAATTGCAAGGATTAGATTATTGCGTGGCCATGTGCGGAGATGGTGCTAACGACTGTGGTGCCTTAAAAGTAGCCCATACTGGTATTTCGTTGAGTGAGACTGAATCTTCGATTGCCTCGCCTTTTACCTCGCGCAACCCCACCATTGCAGCTGTACCCAATGTTATAAAAGAGGGACGCGCTGCTTTGGTTACCTCATTTGGCATTTTCAAGTATATGGCTGCCTATTCCATGGTGCAATTCATATCGGTTATGATTTTGTATTCCATCGATTCGAATTTAACTGACAAACAGTATTTGTATATAGATTTGGGTTTGATATCAATTTTTGCATTTTTCTTTGGTAAAACGGAATCATTCAATGGACCACTAGTCAAACAGGTGCCCCTGTCATCATTGATATCGCTGACACCGTTGGCGTCTATAGTATTGCATTTGTTGGTGGTAATTGCATTCCAAGTGGCAGGTAAGTTTAAACAATACAATATCTAGTGATATTAAATGAAGTTATTAAAATTTTTTGAGTTTATTTTTTACAAGTTTAAAGAGATGCATAAAAAAACAAATACAAAACTTCCTGTAGACGAACATAAAATCAAAACTTTTATGGACATGACAGAGTTTCTAGATATTGATAATGAGACTAAATTCAACAAATATATGAATGTTAAAAGGGCTACTTCTCCAGTGGAAGTTTTATCGCGTCTAATTTGGAACTACTTTGGAATTAGGATGTCTAAAAACGAAGCCGGTTAACCGGATTGACATTGGCATTTTCGGTTAACCTCAAAAACCGGTTGTTGACCATCTGTTAATCGGGTTTCTTTATTTCAATGGGATTCCTTTCTACTGTGTCATATGTTTCTGTCGAAGTCGAACTTTTTGTAAAGAAATACTGAAAATGAGAAACAACTGACGACTTTCAATATTTTTTCACTAAGTAACACAAAATAATCTTCCACTACGCCACTCTCTATAGGACGTTTTCGCATTACTCGATAAAACTGGAGATATATTGTGTCTTTAAACCTAAGAAAAAATATTTTCCTTTGGAACGAAATTTTGGTCAAATGAAATTCCAATTTGTTATAAAGTCCTTTCTGTGTTATAAAGGGTTTTTTGGATAAACCGAAAACCGACTTTTCAAAACACCGTTTATTTGGAATATTTCTACAAATAGTATTTTACACACCTTTTAAGGAAAATTTTGCCGATTCAATTGGAGGTATCATAAAGAAATGCAATACAGCAACTGTCTTTTGTTATGACCATTGCTTACAGATAGTATACAGGGCATCCAAATTACTATATTTTATGAATAAATAAAAGATAAGGCGGCTGCACTTGCCTGGAATTTGTTTGGCTGAAATAATCGTGGCCTCCTATGGCAGACAGGATTATTTGAATCGGACTCAAAAACACATGATTAACTTATTGATTAACTCGCGATTAAGCAGTGATTTTAATATTCCTGGTCTATGCATATCCACAAATTTCCAATTTAAGTGGTTACTGTTGGAACCACATAGGAGGTACAACATTGGCATCAAAGGACTGTACATACCTATTCGATGTACTCCATATTCTAGTGAAGGCTATTCACTTCACAAATATTTCGAATGTGTCGAGTAATAAATGAAACCGAAGCGATTACAATGTCTAGCATTACTGAGCCATCACATGCAAAAGGAATCATTGTGCAGTCTTTATTTTTATACCCTGCGCCACACTGTGGAACAGGGTATTATAAGTTAGTGCATATGTTTGTAACACCCAGAAGGAGACGAGATAGACACATGGTGTATTTGGCAATAATGCTCGGGGTGGTTCCCTGAGTCGATATAACCATGTCCGTCTGTCTGTGAACACATTTTTGTGATCATAGTCTAGGTCGCAGTTTAAGTCCAATCGACTTCAAATTTGGCACATGTTCCTGTTTTGGGTCAGAATAGAACCCTATTGATTTTGGAAGAAATCGGTTCAGATTTAGATATAGCTCCAATATATATCTTTCGCCCGATATGCACTTATTTTTATTTATTTATTTATTTATTTATTAGGTTTGCATTCACACACTACAAGATTAAATCTTTTAGTTATCGTATGTGATTTGTAATGGTTTAATTTATATAGAATATACAATATTTAGATAAAAACAAAATATGTATGCAAATTTTAAACAATAAGTATAAGAAATATATAATGTAGTTGAATAGAGATTAAAATTTTTGGCACAGGAGTATTAATGATACATAATTGAAATACATGAATGAATAATAGTCTTTATGAAAAAAAAAAAAAATAATAATAATAATAATAATTAATTAGTTAAAAGTATATTTTGATAGTATCCATGTAATGCTTTTTTGAAAGAGTGTGCGTTGCTGATAAATTGTATTTGGGGTGGTAAGATGTTCCAAAGACGGACGGAATTTATGAAGAATTGCCATTCAGAAAGTAGTAATTTATGTCGCATCGGAACTATAACAATCCTTCTGCTAGATCTGCCGATTTGTAGCTTTTCGTATAAGTATATTGGTACATTCAAATATATGACTTTGTGTAGCAGTGTAAGTGTTTTAATTTTTAGAAGGTCGCCAAACTCTACACCGTATAAACTTTTTGCATTTTTGAGTGCAAAAATTGAACTTGTGCGCGTCGTTGTGCTTACAGCAGTTAACTTTTTTTAAATTTTTATACAAAAGAAACTGAAAACTTTAACATGTCGCTGGTTCCGATATTAATGCATTTGGCTCGTGATATGGATACTGAACATCGTGCTATGGATGAATGGGATCGATTCTTGGATGATGATTTTGCATTGGGCATCAATCCTGTGGACATTTTTCATCGTCCCAGATGGAGCCATTATGCGCGCCGACCCCTTTACTCACCATACGCACTAAGCAAACGCCGGCAACATCGTGAAAGAAACGATTCATGTACGAGCCTAATACCAACTGTGGGTAAAGACGGTTTCCAAGTGTGCATGGATGTGTCTCAATTCAAACCAAGTGAATTGACTGTGAAGACGGTTGACAACATGGTTATTGTTGAAGGCAAACATGAGGAGCGAGAAGATGAACATGGTATGATACAACGCCATTTTGTGCGTAAGTACACCCTACCCAAGGACTACGATGCCAAAGACGTACACTCGACCATTTCGTCGGACGGAGTACTGACTGTAAAGGCTCCACCTCCACCAAATAAGGCTCTAACGAACGAACGCATTGTGCAGATTCAACAAACAGGTCCAGCTCATTTGAATGTTAAACAACCGGACGCCCAATCCTTAAAACAAGCCCAGAATGGAGGCTCTGAAAAGGAAGCCGTAACTGCCAAATAATTTTTGTCTTCTCTTGCATTTCATTTTTTATCAACTTATATGGATCCAGAAGCCAGAGTTTTATCCCGATTTGCTTGAAATTTTGCACGAGGAGTACAATTGGTAGTATAGTCGAGTGTGCAAAATTTGATTGAAATCGGTTCAGATTTAGATATAGCTCCCATATATATCTTTCGCCCGATATGGACTAATATGGTCCTAGAAGCCAGATGTTTGGCCCAATTTGATTGAAATTTTGCACATGGAGTACAATGAGTAGTGTAGTCATGTGTGCTAAATTTTATTGAAATCGGTTCAGATTTAAATATAGCTCCCATATATATCTTTCGCCCGATATTGACTAATATGGTCCTAGAAGCCAGAGTTTTGGCCCAATTTGGTTGAAATTTTGCACTAGAAATACAATTAGTAGTGTAGTCATGTGTGCCAAATTTGGTTGAAATCGGTTCAGATTTAGATATAGCTCCCATATATATCTTTCGCCCGATATGGACTAATATGGTCCTAGAAGCCAGATGTTTGGCCCAATTTGATTGAAATTTTGCACATGGAGTACAATGAGTAGTGTAGTCATGTGTGCTAAATTTTATTGAAATCGGTTCAGATTTAAATATAGCTCCCATATATATCATTCGCCCGATATTGACTAATATGGTCCTAGAAGCCAGAGTTTTGGCCCAATTTGGTTGAAATTTTGCACTAGAAATACAATTAGTAGTGTAGTCATGTGTGCCAAATTTGGTTGAAATCGGTTCAGATTTAGATATAGCTCCCATATATATCTTTCGCCCGATATGGACTAATATGGTCCTAGAAGCCAGAGGTTTGGCCCAATTTGATTGAAATTTTGCACTAGGAGTACAACTAGTAGTGTATTCAAGTGTGCCAAATTTGGTTGAAATCGGTTCAGATTTAGATATATCTCCCATATATAGCTTTCGCCCGATTTACACTCATAGGACCACAGAGGCCAATTTTTAACTCCGATTTAGTTGAATTAGCATTTTTGCTATGCGTGCCAAATTTGGTTGAAATCGGTTCAGATTTAGATATAGCTCCCATATATATGTTTTTCTGATTTCGACAAAAATGGTCAAAATACCAACATTTTCCTTGTAAAATCGCCACTGCTTAGTCGAAAAGTTGTAAAAATGACTCTAATTTCCTAAAATTCTAATACATACATATATATCGAGCTATAAATCATGAATAAACTTTTGCGAAGTTTCCTTAAAATTGCTTCAGATTTAAATGTTTCCCATATTTTTTTACTAAAATTGCGTCCACCCTAGTGCAATAGCCGACTTATATTTTGAGTCTATAGATTTTGTAGAAGTCTATCAAATTCTGTCTAGATCGAGTGATATTTAAATGTATGCATTTGGGACAAACCTTTATATATAGCCCCAAAGACATTTGACGGATGTGATATGGTATCGAAAACTTAGATCTACAAAGTGGTGCAGGGTATAATATAGTCGGCCCCGCCCGACTTTAGACTTTCCTTACTTGTTTTTTTTTTAATTTTGTTGTCATGATTACACGAGTAAAACTGAAACTTTTTAGTGAAAATTATTTTTTTTGTCTTAGCAAAGACGAAACTTCGTATACTACTCGATGTAACTATTAATCGAAAAACAAACACTATCGTCTATCAGTTGATTGGCAGAAGTCAGTGAATGCAGACTGTGAGCGGGTCTGTCCTTTTTATTTTGTGTGTGTTTCAAATAGCCAACAACAAACAAAATAGGAATGGAGAATGTGCGTAGTGCTGCTAGTATTTTGCTTACTCTCTTTTTTTGCGAACGGTCCCATCGCCCACTTTCCCGCCCCTTCCGACCGTGAGGGCCTCGTCCCCATGACATAGGGATAGCGTACACACCATGATCCGGACCATGGCGGGGTGGAGGCAGGGGGATTTGACCAGCTACAGAGAAGGACTCATCAGCCGGATATATTAAAACACAAGAACAAATATTAGGTTATTCAATAAAACTAATGTATATCTATCTTGTAATCTTGACCCCAAATTGGTGCGCATTCGTCCCAAAATTCCCCAATACATCTTTGACAAGTTTTTACGTAAAATAAAAATAATCAAATAGGCTTTGCCAGTAATAATTTAATCATTTGGAAAAAATATATAAAATTATTACCATTCCAGTTTGCGAGCTGCAAAAAATTAAGATTTCGAAACAAAAAACCGGTGATCCTCTTCCAAATGTTCGAAAAATTAAAATGGGCGTTCAGCACCATGTATTTGAAAATTTACTTGGGTGGTAGATAAATATGAAGGTGAACCATGTTCATTATATCTATATTTATGGTATATATTCTCCAAATCAATGATGAACACTGATGAATGAGCAACATTTACCCTTGAGTCCTCACGAAATGAATTCACTATTGTAGAAAAATGCCTTAGTCAAGTTGAGTAAAATATAAATTTCCACCCTTGTATATTCCAGAATCCGATACTGAACCGATTTCAAAAAAAAATCCCCAGAAACAACCCCAAATTTATGGAAATTCCCCACCAAATCTCCAGTAACAATTTTTTTTATTTACCTCATTTTACAACCAAGCCGACAAGGCCATATATTTTCGTCCCATTCACGAAAAATTATCCCCAATTTTGGGGGAAATCCCTAATGCTGGCAACATTTGGTTTGTGTGTTGCATATTCTTATCGTTGAGAGAACGAAATAACTTCTCTATAGAGCTATGGAAATTATGACATGAATGCAATTTCGAACATTTTTCGTGTTTGCTTTATTAGGTTCTATTTATTCTGTTTCACCATTTGCAAGGATTCTATTTAACTCGATTGAGAACTGGAAAATGAAGTTACAACTTGAATTGTGTGACGTGTGCTTGAAGTGACGGCTTGTGTAGGTTTCGTTGCAGATATTTCATATACATCATGTAGTTAAGTCTCCACAGGGCTTCATCCTCACACATGCTATATGCGAGAGCCACCGTGGTGCTATGGTTAGCTTGCTTACCTTGCATACAAAGTGTTTGTTTTTCGTCTCAGTAATGCTGGTGACATTTCCGAGTGTAAAAAAAACTTCACCAAATGGCTCGGTATACAGTTTGACAAAACTATCGGACTTGGCATACCAAACAGTACATTAGGTGTTTTATGCATTATTATTATTTTAAAAAATCGTTTAATTTTTAGATTTTTTTTATTCTATATACCTACATCAAATTGAATGAGAAATGCATTTTTATTACTTTTTTTCTTTACAGGTTGGTTTCATGTACATCAACAAGAATGGTTCGAGCCATTTGTGCACAGCAGTGATGAACATCTGGGCTGTTGGGAAAACTACACAATGTTTGCTATATCGAGTTTTCAATATATCATCTTAGCTTTTGTATTCTCCAAAGGTGCTCCCTATCGTCGGCCCATATGGTCCAATATACCCTTCTGTTTAACACTCATTGTTAATCTATGTATTGTAATCTACCTCATAATTTATCCACCGGGCTGGTTGTCAGAATTCCTACAATTAATCCTACCACCCGAAATGGGATTCCGCTATTGGATGCTGGTGTATGGGGCCGCTGCTTTTGTGGCACACATAGTCATTGAAACTTTAGTGGTGGAGTATTTGTTATTCAAAAAATTCCAAGCACGTCGTGACCGTGATGTGCGTACTTCAAATCGTCGCTATATGCAAATTGAGTATGATTTGAAATTCTATAAGAATTGGCCACAGATCACAGAAGTTGTTGAATCGAATCCCATGGATGGCCAACAGAATAAAATAAATCCAGCCTACTATGAAATTAGTGCCGAACAGAATTTCGATACTCCCGTATCGGACGATAATAATCCATTGAATAGCTTCTTTGATATGGATCCAATGACGCCAATGTCTACGCAAGAGACAATGACGCTACCCTCATCCAACGCAATCACTAGCACCGCCACCACAGGCGCCGCCGTTACCACAATAACAGATGCCGTTGCTGCCAATAATTAAAAGACAGTTTTAGCCAAGGCCAAATTCTATATTAGAAGATAGGAATGTTGAAATTTGTAACAAAAAACAAAGGATATAAGATTAGGGTAGTGAAGTAATTGCATGCATGCATACAAAACCTAGTTCAATTTTGTAGGAATATTTATATTATTTTGTACTTATGGAATATGGAAAAAAAACAGAACCAATCAATAAGGAAAACTTAATATCGAAATAATTGAGGAATTCTGAATTATTTAATATACTGCTAAACTATGTTACTTAGAAGAACTCCTAGAGTTTTCGGGTATTTATTTAATTTAATTATAATGATAAAGATAATATTTAACATAGTTTTTTTTTCAAAGAGTCGTAACTATTTGTATTTTATTAAGACAGAGTTAGTGAATACACACTCACACACACCCAAAGGTTGATTGAATACAGTAGTGGTTAGCCTATATGTAGCACTTAACTTATATATAAGTACACTTTGGAAGTTCACTTGTGCATTTTTCAGTCAAATCTGTCAGGGAGGCGACTTGGACCGGTAGATGGGAAATTATGTGAAGTTCGGCCTCTGGACTCTGAATTGCCATACATTTCCTTTGCCTCGGCGGTTACACCTCGGTCATTCTCAATCATTTTGTCGCTCATGTAACGACTTGCAATGATCACCTCTCTATCGAACATTGCTTTATAAGCTCTGGAACTCAAAAGTATCATGTTTTCAATTTGTGTTCCTCTTTCTGTCAATGATAGATAAGCGGCACATCTTATGATCAGAGCCACATTTGATCGGTTGTTGACACGGCTGAAATGCGCTGAATTATATAACCGATTGAACCTCCAGGTTACATATGGACTATAATTGTAGGTGTTGCCCATAAGCTTACCTGTCTATCAGACACCATGAGCATTCTGACAATATTATCTATCGATGTTTTGGTAAAGGCGGTACAAATCATAGCTGCAAAATCCTTGTTTGACATTCCAATAGCAGCAGATGCCTGCTAAGATGTTTAATCGGGGCCAAACCATACATACCGACATGAGTGAGACATGATCCAAAAAGTAGCTCCCAATTCTTTGGATGATCCGGTCGCTGATGATAGGATGGAAATGTATTTGCACAGCAACAAGGTCAATAAAGCCAGGCAATTCTCACTGGAATTCTTGAACAATGATTCCATTTGATTCAACGAAGAAGAATGAGGAGGTACTAATAGGGGAAAGCCTTCAGGGACATCAAAGACAGCTCTAAAATGTTTATCTAAAGTTTTGGACATTGGTAATCCAACCGAAGTAGCTCTTCTTGAGTATTTTTAAACAATGCATGACAATTAATCCGAGAGCAGCTTTGGCCTCCATCGCCTCTTATTTGGCACTTCCTTGCGCCGCAAACCCGATTAGTCCTTCACTAATTTTCTTCCAGAGGGCTGAGATTTCTTGGTTGGAGATGCTTCTTACATTAGAATCGACCACTACGTCCTCAGATTTTTCTACATTGTCGGCTATGCCGCTTTCTTGAGAAGTGAGGTTGTCTTCCGGCTCCGCGATATAACGAGTCAAATTGGGCTTGACCTTATGATCAGTTTCTAAAGTGGTTGTGGGGGAGATTTGAACTCCGTTTGCAGCCACAAAAATAAATTGTAAAGGATGGGCGATAGACAAGATCCTTGAGGACATCCGGCTGTGATACTTCTAGAATTTGAAGAAACTGTCCCAAGATAAACCTTTAACGTTCTATCGCCCAGAAAACTTTGAGTTATTTTAATTAATCCAATTGGGATATTTAACTTTTTTAATTTGAAAATCAAACCATCATGCCAGACGGCGTCGAATGCTACTTTGATGTCCAATAAGACCTTCCCAGTTGATTTCCCAAGGCTAAAATTGTTGCGAACCATATTTCAGATTTTCAATAAAGGTGTTATGTTCCCTTCGGAATCCAAATTGGTGTTGGGGGATTAAATTATTTCTTTCACTGAATTCGAGAATTTTGTCCTTGATTATTTTTTCTAAGATTTTACTCGCCGATGATAAAAGGCTCATTGGTCTATAAGATGTTGAGGATGTTGCTTCTTTCTTCGGTTTTAAAATAGAGATAATTTTGGAGCATTTCCAATCTCTGGGAAAGTAGCAATATTTTAAGCAAGAATTTAGGATTAGTGTGAAATAATTTATACTTCTTTTCGGAAGATTTTTAAGGCTTCTGTTATTAATTTCATCTAAACCTGGTGATTTATTAGTTTTAAATTTCTTTGAGTAATTTGTAATCTGGGAACTAGTTACCAGGAAATTCCTAAGTTTGATGGTTGCCTTCGATGATCCGCTGGAATATATGAGTATCCAGGAGCATAAAGAAACTTAAGCCTTCTCAAATAAAATGTTCCCCAACAGTTATTTCTGGTGCAGCCCCATGAATTGTTTCTACTATTTAGATCCCCACCTATTATATATTGATTTGAAACATTTGCGATTTTATGCAAGACTGCGAGCCACTGCAATTTGCACATTTTTCTATTGATGCCTTGCATTCTGCGGTTTTATGATTCCCCGCGCATTGGGCAGAGAAGGACTTGACATTGCAACGGTTTGGATGAAAATAGTTCTGGTTCTCAGCTCTCGGAGAAGAACCAATTATTTTTGATTTTTTACTCATGTTTGTATGCCTAGTGGAGGCGTTTGTATATATGTAAATATATATTTTTTGTATTACTGTTGTTGTTAGTGGATAGCTTTGAGAAATTGCTGTTTATGACTTTGATTTCAAAAAGGTTGTTTCAGTATACACGTCTTTATGGTTCAAACGATACCATGCAAGTACAATGAACATGTCCATAAACATGCCGGAGTACTTGGTTGTTTGCCCAGCAAAAAACTTGCAAAGATTTAATCCAGCAGTTTTTAGAGATGCTTCTGATGGATTTTTAGATTTCGGAGCGTGTTTTTCTGCAAAGTAATGATCCTTCCAAGCAACAATTTCGCTACTTTCCGTACTCGTTTGAGGACATTTATTGATCAAGTTAATCAACACATCATCTGGGGTTGATTTGGATCGCAATTGCTCAAAAAAATCAGTATCAGACATGATTATTCAAAGATACTAACTAGGGATCTAACTCACAAGGGAATGGTAAAATTTGAAATTTATAAACTTTGAATGATAAAAAAGGACAAGAATGGAAATATTAAAACCTAATATAGGGTGAAAGGTGAATGGTTGAAAATTCTGAAAATTTTTGAATCTTTGAATAACATGAAAAAGATTTTTTTCTCTCCAGGAACACACAAAAAATATACCCCAAGTAATATGTGATGATAATTCGTCTCATTGTTTAAAATTTTTAAAAATTTAGATGCTTGTATGTCTCTAATGATATATTGCTATGGAATCTTAGATTCTGTTACTAAACCAACAATTCTTATAGAATCCGAAATGTCTCAAAAAAATGTAACGAATTTGCTATGGTATGGAATGCTTAAACCACTATTGCACTCAATGCACTCTAATACAAATCTTATTAGAGGTAATTTCATTTCTTCTTAATTTTTTTCTTTAAAAAAAATTAGAAATCCTTTTTGGATGGTATAATTCCATTCCATTCTAATTACAGCAATAGATAGAAGTATTTCTTCTTTTGGAAATGAAATTGCCTTATGTTAAAATATTTTCGATTTTTTTAATAATATAATAATAATAATTGTTATTACTTACTTTGATTGTCGGTTTAAAGTAAGTAAATTTATTTATACATTTATTTGCCGGTTTGTTATATATTTTTTTAATATCAATTTTTCCGTAATCTATTAGTGTTTTATGTTTAATCGTCGCAATCTTAGAGATATGTATTTATACTACAGTGAAGCAATCAATAGAAAACAGTGTTATATTCGTTAAATATATTCTGAGTTTACTATATGATTTACGGCTATTTATGTAATATTGCTAAAACTAGAAATGTGGAAAAGTAAAGCGAATTGTAAATTACTTTTATTTGAAAACAAAATTTGTTCTCAATTTTTAATTATTTTACATACCTATATTAATAAATTATTAATAAATATTAATAAATTAAAAATTATATGTGTATATTCAACTAAATTAAATCCCTTATATATTAATACCTATACGTGGAAGAGGAATCAGGATCTTCGAATTTTCAAGTTTATTCCTCTGATGCAGCATGATACAAGTTTTATTCATAGTAAATTTACGCTTAGCTAAGTTGCGAATACCCTATCAAATAAATTATTCAATATTGTTGTAAAAATTTGTCTACCTATCCCATAGACCATTGTAACTTAATATCATTAGATTTGTATTATTATTGCTACCATTAATTTCAAAAAGAAAATATTTTATGTATTAGTTCCCTACACATATACACATTATTTTTTGTTTTTAAAATATTTCATTTTTTTAAATGTACGATTTATATACATATACATATTTGTTAGAATTTTTTTCTTTCGTAATTTATATAAATTAAGAAGATAAAATATATACATATATAAATATAATTACAATATTTAAACAAATGTTCTTAAGTTCTGTTTTAAGAAGAAATCATAATTTATGAAAGCCAAAAAAAAAATATAAAAAAATAAAAATAATTACTTTTTGCAACTTTTTTAATGGGGAAAAATTATACACACTCTCTTCTCTTATTCCTTATATACACTCATAAAAAGAATTTGCAAAAACAGCTGTTATATTTTTGTAATTCATGATTCATCATTCAAATGCACTTCGCATTTCAAAGTCGCATCATATAAATGCACTTCGCATAAATCCTTTAATTTTATGATACGATATGGCTTTAGCAGTCATCGGGTATTAGTATGTACGAAGGAAACTTGATGGGTCTGGGGGCTAATCACGGCATTCGATATAAAATTTATAATCGTATCGAAAAAATTGTCGATACGATTAAAAGTTTGGATCACGGCATTCGATCGAAATTATAATTGCCAACAGCAAAAAACGAAGCAGAACAAAATGAAATGACAAAATTAAGTTAGCGTCACAAAATAGAATGTAGAAAAAAAAAACATATTTTTGGAGGTTTCAAAGTAAAAAGTAAATGGTATTGCATTATATCTTATGGACCCATATCTCTTTTTACATTCCTCCGAATTCCTTCCTAATTGGAGGATGAGATGAAAATAAAAAAATTCGGCGACAAATAAGGAATAAATGTGCACATTGTTATTGGTGTAAGTCCATGGTTTTGAAATGGTATGCACTGTCAGATAGTCACCTTTTGCAGGCTCAATGGACGATTTCGGCTGACGAAGGAGGCGTTCAAATGGAAAATAATTTTTGGTGGCATGTCAACGTCAATTCTATCGCTTTACAATTGTCTGCCGTCTTAAAACTTTTTTCGAGTGGAAGCCTTCATAATTCACTATTCTTACAAGGTGGTCCAGAAGCGTTATGTTGTCACGGAATAGTACGGTAATGGGTTGATCACAATCTCTAGGATATCGATCTAGCATGTGCACTTTATATATGGTTCTTTGCCAAGCTAGGATGCTCACTCCCGAACTCGACTATGACCAATTTTTGTTTAACTTTTATTGGAGTTGCATTAGTCCTAAATATTCAAAATATGTTAATTATATGTAAATTTACTACAAATTAGCAACAACTCGAACTAAAACTAATATATTTACCATTCCTATATGGCGAAAACAATGTAAAAAAACAAGTGAAAAATGTTTTACGATTGCAATTTACCGTGATCCGAAAAATTTAGATTTCGATCAAAAGTTCTCGATATCGAATGCCGTGATTAGCCCCCTGGTTGGTGCTATACGCCAGATATAGTAGTTTGGTACTCAAAAAAAAAACGTTAGGTGGGGAGCATCGTCCTTCATGTGTGCATTATATTCTAGAAAACGCAATCTCAATTGCAATTGGAAACGGTACCCATAGATATGTCACCGTTTATATTGAAACCTAGACCAATATTTATTCGTTTATCTTCAATTAACAGTAACTGTTAATTAAAAGTCTATGCAAAATGTTCCCATCATGATCAAAAGGTATAAAGGGAAACATCTCCCATTTCATCTTAGCTCTTATGGCGTTTTCAGGTTTAAACCACAGCCCTAAATGTACTCAGAAAAATATATTTCTAATTAATTTCTAATTACGGTTTTAGTCATATAAAAAGTTAAAATCAGTTATAAACATTTTTAATTCGAATATTTATTATACCAGTTATTATTTTAATTAAATGACAATTAAAAATATACTTGAAAATTTCGGAAGTAATTAGTTTCATACTGTTCTTTGACTATTATTTTCGTGATTGAAGAAATTTCAATTAAAAATTAATTGGATCAATTAATTTTGTGATTGAATCAGAATACATATTTCATGGTAATTTAGCGCAATACAAAATAGACGATAACACAACAACGTGTAAACGTTCAAAATCCTTCGCTTCTGGTGGGACGCATATAATAGATTCAAAACGCGTCCCATCAACCACACTACTTACCTATTCCTGTATAACTTAATTCAATTATTTTCGTATTACATATTTGTTTTTTCCCTTTTTTTAATTTTTAATATTTATTAAATAAACATAGCTTATATGGGGTTCGTCCAATTCAATTAATATTAGTTAGGTTAGGTAGTGATCACAATGATTTAGAAAATAAAGATAATAACACAACTGCAAACGATCTTGTCGAAATTATATGTAATTAATATCTATGGTTCAAACAAACGATTTGGGCAATAATTCCATTATACTCGTGCATAATACTCGGAAAGGGGGACTTATTGGTTTAGCAGCATATATTGGAAAGTCTTGTTTTGATGCGAACTCGGCCAAAAATTGACGACAAACACCACATGGGGTAGCAAATGAACCTTCCTGCTGAGCAACAACGGCTAAAGCAACAAACTCACGTTTACCTTCGCTGTAAAAAAAAAAATAATATGTAATTCCAATAAGCGAACTGTGTTTCACTGTCAATAAAAAAAAAAAGGCGGAAGATTGGGTGAGAAATAAATAGAAAATAATGAATTATACGTGACACGTAATTTTATTCAAAGCATTAGCAAAAAAGTTAGAAGTAGACCATGGAATGTAAACCAGAAAAAGCATAATGAAGTATCTATTGGCGTAGGTCCTGGGCAGCTAAGCCACCCCCGGAAAAATGTTAGAATATTTATCGGTAGAATTTTTTATAGACACAATATCTTTGAATTCGAACATTAATATCATGTATATAACTTTATATATGCGAAAGTCTTTACTTGTTTTATTTATAACGTAAAAATCATGAATTTCTAAAGAACGGGCGATGACGGTTGCCGAAATCCGGGACTTTGAGCTCCAATTTTGTATAAAATAAGATGATTGAAATTGTGCAAAATATGACAGCCAACAGTGAAAATCCAACACCAAAAATAATTTTGAAAGCGATTTGATATCAAACCGTTATCTTTCCTAGAAAATGGGAAATAATACAATTTATGTGTTGAGTAATTGAAATTCCGACAAATTTTGTTAAAGATTAAAATTCTGGCAAATAGTATGTAAACCGGAGAAATAAATATATGTAGAGGATGCATTAAATATTAATCGACGAGAACCGTCAGTTTCTATTTATGTACCTTAAAGAACATTTGTCGAATACTATCTGGAAAACGAAATTTTAGACCAACGAATTTTCATTTATTGTTAAAATTGTTTCTTACAAGCCAAACAAATTTCGTTGATGTCAAACGACAAATTAATACCTCATACACATTAGTCTCGAAATCCATTAAAAGTGGATTTGAAATCCCTTATTTATAAGGCAAACAACAGTTGAAATCTAGTTAAATTGGATTTTGGAAGTGTAATGTGAATGAGATTTAAGACAAATTAAGATAAAAAATTGTTAGGGTGACTTCATTAGGACCCTATAAAAGAGGCTCATTATTAAAAATGCATAAAAATTGGGTGAAAATATCAACTTTATCTTTTACCAACAGCAGAAGAAAATTTTTTGCAAAAATATCAAAAACCGAATTGTATTTCAAGACAAATATTTTAGCCATAAGCGTAGGAAGACTCTGGGGAGGGGGCTTAGACCACCCCAGAAAAATTTTAGCACCCAGAAGGTGATAAAATTTTTCATATTATGAACTTGTCATAAGACAGATGTCCCTCATTTCAACAGCCGTTGCACTGAATTTGCATCACTTCTTAAGGTGTCATCAGAATTCCGTGTTTTTAATGTCAATTAAAAAATTTTGTGATATTTTCTCAAATAGATTAGTTTTATAATTTTTAATGCATTCTAATGGTTGTCTGAAACGTTTGCCCGGACTATATTCAAAAGTTCGATTTTTCTAGAATGGATTTAGCATTCTAGAATGAATAATTTATACCATTTTATTAATTATTTTTAACCTATTTGAAAAAAACAAGTATATACAGAAGTTAGTTCGGCCGGGTCGAATCTTATATACCCACCAGCATGAATCAAATATTAATCGTATGCTTTGGAATCTCTTCGTCATAAGGGGTTATTTGGTAATATATAGAATTTCAGGAGGGCTGATGATAGATTAGATTATGGGTTTATAAGAACCATTTTTGTTTTTTTTTTAGAGGAATCATAAAAATTTCGTGTAAGTGTGCAAGAAAATGATGAAACAAAGCCTTTATTTGAAATCTAAAATCGGTAGATTTTTACCCCCATTATGCAAATAATTACCAGAAGTAAATTTAGGAAATTTTACATTTAGTTTCAAGCAATTATCATGATGTACCAATACACAATATATTCGAAACACTTATTTATGGTCTCAAAACACCTCTACATTTCCAATATCAGACAAATCGGATAAAAACTACGTTTTCTAGAAGCCTAAGAAGTAAAATCGGGAGTTCGGCATATATGGGGGCTGTACAAAAACATGGAAGATACTCACCATTTTCGGCACACCTCTTTATGGTCCTACCTCTAAATTCCAATTTCAGACAAATTGGATAAAGACTACGATTTCTAGAAGCCAATAAGTAAAATCGGTCTATATAGAGGCTATACCAAAAAATGGACCGATACTCACAATTTTCGGCACACATCTTTTATGGCCCTAAAGTACCTCTAGAATTCCAATTTCAGACAAATTGGATTTAACTACAGATTCTAGAAGCCCAAGAAGTAAAATCGGGAGATCGGTCTATAAAGGGGATATACCAAAACATGACCGATACTCTCCATTTTGGACACACCACTTTATGGCACTGAAGTACCTCTAGATTTCTAATTTCAGGCAAATTGGATAAAAACTATGAGCCCAAACAATAAGTCCAAGACCCCAAATCGGGAGGTCGGTTTATATGGGGACTATATCAAAATAGAGGTCAATAGAGGTCATCTTCGAACTTGACCTGCCTATAGACAAAAGACGAGTTTGTGCAAAATTTCAGCACGATTGCATCATTATTGAAGACTGTAGCGTGATTACAACAGACAGACAGACGGACGGACATGGTTATATCGTCTTAGAATTTCTCCCCGATGAAGAAATCGATATTTCGATGTGTTACACTTATACTTATGACAAACTTATTATACCCCCGTCACCATTATATGCTACTGGGTATAAAAAACAAAAGTTTACCATTAAAATATGAAAAAAACGAGATATAATATACTGAATTAAAATAATTAACTTCTTTGTGAGGACATTTTTGGAAGTGCCTTTTGAACAACTACTTTTAGTTGCTTTATTAAATATTAATTGTCTAGTTATCTTGATGTCTGTTTCATTTTTATAAAATAAAACATTAATAGAATCTATTAAATTTTAGCTAGGGGGGATATAGCCCCCTTAAGGGTTTTAGCCCTTAAGGCATTTATTTCGCATTATCGGGTGATAATGCATAGTAATTGTTTCAAGGTTACTTTTCCGTACTAATGTATTTTAAACTTTTAAATTGGTACCTTGGATTACGCTTTCAAGTTATAAAAAAATGTGCCAAAAACATATAAAGTTATTTGCCTTTATTTATTAGTTTTTGATTTTAGTAGCGAAGCTCGATCTTAGTACCCACCTTTATGAGAAACTACGCTGAAGAAATAGTTTTCTTTTTTGAGTAGCGGCACAAAAATTCTTTAATCGACCGAAATGGCATAGACCTCACGAACCTTTCGTAGAACATACGATTCACTTAATTCCAGTGATCGCACTACGTACACTACATTTCTGTCCATATACATTCCTGTGGCAGGACGGCAACATTGTTAGAATAAACTATTTTCCCAACACATCCCATTTAATTTAATGGAATTCCTCGAATTCTCATATCTTTTCTAAAAAAGGCGAATTTAAAGATGTCCAAATTTTTTATTCGTGTTTTCGACTTTCTTTGACAAAGTGTCGATTAATCGAAAATTTGATTTTTGTACGGAACAAATCTACTTTAGCACAACTTGTTAAAAATAAACAAAAATTTTTTTTTGAGTGTAGGAGAAGGGATTTCAAATCGAAAATGTAAAGTAAAAATTTGGCGGAAAAGCCTAGTTTTCGAGATATCGACATCTGAAAATCGGTATTTTCCTTTATATTTTTCTTAATTCTGACAGCAATTTTTCATGAAATTAATAAAATTCCGTTTTTTGCGTATTTGGTAAACATGGTACATTTTAAGCAGAAAATATTAAGTAAAAATTTTGTCGGAAGAGGGTACTTTTCGAGATACCGACCCTTAAAAATTGGGTATAGGTGGCCGGCCTTCGACTGGGATTTGAGACTTTCTCCTATGGACAGGGTCCAAAGTGGGCTAACGCGAACCCAAAGAGGATAGGTAGCCGGCCTTCGGCCGGGGTTTTAGACTTTCTCCTATGGACAGAGTCCAAAGTGGGGTCCATGTTATTCTAAATATATTACTTTTAGGATGATTATGTGCGATGGATACTAAATCCAATATACGTGGCAATGATAACTTTAGGGGCCCGTAACTCCGAAAATAGGTCTTTCCGCCAAAAAGTGGTATGTTACATTTTGTGTTTAGAATCGAAAAGTCTACACGCTGGTCAATTGGACCACTTGTACTAAAGTAGATTTAAGCCTTTCGTACTACCAACGAGGAGAATCCACATTCCTAGAGAACAGAAAATTTTCAAAGCTTCTTCTTATTTGTGTTAGTTTTAAATGATTTCCAGTAGCCATACAAAACGTTAGCGTATACCTCAACCTTAAACCTTTTAGTAATCACAACTCTCTTTTTAAGATTCTTCCAACTCGTACAGAAAAAAACTTATCAAACTTATTTATGTTGGAATCAAACCCTTGATTTAAGGAATTTAAAATAAGATGGATATTCACAGACAATACCTGATAGCTTTCGCTGCTGCGATCCTTTCTGCACAAATGCTGGCAGTATATGACTCATTTTCTATATTGCAACCGGTGTAAATACTTCCATCCGTGGTACGTATAGCAGCACCCACAGCAACGTTACTGTAAGGACAGTACGCATGTTTACGGACTTCGACAGCTTCTAATATTAACTCACGCACGGATAAATCTAAGACAAAGACATTAACGGTATTAAAAACATCCTTGCAAATTAATTGCTAATAAACCTACCCAGTTTATCGAATTCCTTTACATTTACACCATCTTTAGTGCCATTTACAAAATATTCTGACATTTTTGTTGCTATACAGCATGTGAGCAGTGTTGCCAGGTTAGGTGTTTTCCCCCCAAATTTAGGGGTTTTTTTCACGTTTAGGGGGATTTTTAGGGGTAACATTTATTTAGAGGGATTTTTGGGGGTAAAAAAATATCTTAGACCTTATAAAGTGGAGCAATTCTAAAGCAAATTCGGAACAATTCTGGCATGAAAAAGATGAAGGAAGCCAACAAGAAGATCCTAAATACAAGCAAGTATGCAATATCATTATTTTCGTTATCTTTTTTAAACGCTTCTGTTGAAAGGGCATCTTTAATATTTGCCGCAATTAGAAACAATCATATTTTAACTTTGCAGCTGAAAGCATTTTAACAGTAAGACTGCTTGTTAAATTGATATTGTATTATTACATCTAAAGAAAAAATAATTTCTTCAGGGACGAAATTTTAAACAAACGAAATTGTCTTTTGTTATAAAGTATTATCTTAATGAGCAAATTTTATGTTTTATTTACTTCAAAATAAAATTTTTTAGCATCAAACGAAAACTTAATTTGTCTAAAATTTCGTTTCTCAGAAAAGAAAACTCTTCTTTCAGTATATATATTTGTGTTAAATTTAATTTTCGAAGTGGATTTTTTCACGAAATTTGGGACCCTTTTTGTACTTTTTACATTCTTAAATTTTTGGGGGTTTTTGAAAAAGGCTAGACCAATTTAGGGGTTTTTTTCTTAAGATTTGGGGGGAAGAATGAAAAATCGCCTGGCAACACTGTGCGCGAGCAAAATTTTGATACGCTGCTCTCCTTGCTTGGTCGGCATTTTGACAACTGAAGAGTGAATTCCAAAATCAAAATAGTGTTGGGAAAGTAACGAGTATTTGATTACAAGTACTCGTTACTAGTAAATGATATCTTCAATACCATATGGGAAAGTACCCTGCCAACATTTTTGGAATTTGACGACACTTCTGGGAATCTCCACCACGTCGAAAACAATCGTATACGATATCAAAAACTCGTCGGAAAAGCGCCGTCACTATTGAGAAGTTGTTCCACGTAAAAGTTACTACAAAAAGGTTTCGCATGAGTGCAATTATTAGGTGTCTTTTTTAATCAATTTATAACGACGCCAACAGGAGCCCCTTCAAAGTGTTAGACAAGGTCCGCTAGAAAGGATCGTTTAGGTGAGTTTAAAAAGGGTCTAAAAAGTGAATTTTAGGGGAATTGAAAAGGAGTCGTTATGGTCAAGTAAAACGATTGTTTTGATTTTTATTAATTTGAATAAAAATAGATTTATTGCAATTTATACGAATAAACTCACATTGAACATAACGGTGTACCAGTACTTAAATTAAATATTATTTGTACTTCTAGATTTCTTCTAAATATGGGTATTAAGTTCAAGTTTAGCCGCTAAAATCAAAAGCAAATCAGTAAAAAATAATAAAGTTATAACTATTAGATGCAAATCTTATTATAACTTGATGGGGAACAGTCCAAAACAACTTTTCGTAAAGTTTATATTCTTTAAAATTGGTTATTAAAGAAAAGTCATTTGACAAAATGGCTAATGGCAGAACGGCTAACTAAACTCGAACTTAATACTCACGTTAAGGCTGTAGCATATAATATGATGAGATTTTTATTGAAATGTGTATAATTTTTAAAAACGAATTTATCGTTGTATTGATACGAATCGAAATGGACCATGATTTGACGTTTTGAAAAATTTGCTTTAATTTTTGTTTTTACGGCTAATTAAGCGATCTCTCGCATGAAGAACATGCTGCTGACATACTCTGTTGATGTCCGTGATTGTACAATGTGTATATTTTAAGTTGCAGATATCTAAGTAAGAAAGCAAAACATTAGTACGTTTTTAAGTAAAAAGAGTAATCAACAAACCTTTAATTATTTTGAATGAAACGAAACTTTGTATACTTGGTTTAGTTGGCGTTCCACGCCATGTTAGATTTACTGCTAGTTTGTCGCTTATCACAGATTTAATTGCGGCTCGCATAAAGGAAGGCATATCACTTCCCCCAACACGTTGTATTAAATTTTTCTGAAAATGCATAAATATTAAATAAATTAATATGATCGCTACAAAAACTACACCTAAAAAGAGAATGTAGGTTTATAGTAGAAAAGTTTTACTAAAATATTTTAGCAATTCCACATGATATGATTAAACAAATTTAAATTTTTATACCCTGCGCCACACTGTGGAACAGGGTATTATAAGTTAGTGCATATGTTTGCAACACCCAGAAGGAGACGAGATAGACACATGGCGTCGTTGACAAAAATGCTTAGGGTGGGCTTCTGAGTCGATATAGCCATGTCCGTCTATCCGTGAACACATTTTTGTAATCAAAGGATTAGGTCGCAGTTTAAGCCCAATCGACTTCAAATTTGGCACAAGTATGTGTTTTTGGTCAGAATAGAACCCTAGTGATTTTGGAAGGAATCGGTTCAGATTTAGATATAGCTCCCATATATATATTTCGCCCGATATGCACTTATACGGCCCTAGAAGCCAGAGTTTTACCCCAATTTGGTTGAAATTTTGCACTAGGAGTACAATCGGTAGTATAGTGAAATGTGCAAAATTTTATTGAAATCGGTTCAGATTTAGATATAGCTCCCATATATATATTTCGTCCGATATGAACTTATGCGGCTTAGAAGACAGAGTTTTACCCCAATTTGGTTGAAATTTTGCACTAGGAGTACAATTGGTAGTATAGTCTAGTGTGCCAATTTTTTTTGAAATCGGTTCAGAGTTAGATATAACTCCCATATATATCTTTCGTCCCATATGAACTTATACGGCCATTAAAGCCAGTGTTTTACCCCAATTTGGTTGAAATTTGCACTAGGAGTACAATTGGTAGTATAGTCACGAGTGCAAAATTTGATTGAAATCGGTTCAGATTTAGATATAGCTCCCATATATATCTTTCGCCCGATATGCATTTATACGGACCTACAAAATTCTCTATAGAAAAAAAAAGTTCATAAAATTTTCTATAGAAATAAAATTTTGATAAATCTTGTTATAGAAATAAAGTGTTGACAAAATTTTCTATAGAAATAACATTTTGACAAAATTTTCTATAGAAATAACATATTGACAAAATTTACTACACAGAAAAAAAAGTGAGTTGTTTTATAGGAAGAATGAACTACCTCGCACGAAAATTGAACTAAATTTTACTCCACTTTTTGAAATTTCCACAAAGCGTTGTTAAAACCTGGAAATTTTAATGGCCTGTTGTACTTTTTAACTGCAATTGACGAAATTACATCCTCTCATAGAAGAAAAAATTAACTAAAAGTAAAGTACCAAATTTCAGCCGGATCGGATGAAATTTGCTTCTCGTAGAGGCTCCGAAAGCCAAATTTAGGGGTCCGTTTTTATGTGGGCTATACGTAAACGTGGTGCGATATGACCCATTTTCAATAACATCCGACCTACATCAATAACAACTACTTATGCCAAGTTTCAAGTCGATAGCTTGTTTCGTTCGGAAGTTAGCGTGATTTCAACAGACGGACGGACATGATCAGATCGACTCAGAATTTCACCTCGACCCAGAATATATACACTTTATGAGGTCTTAGAGCAATATTTCGATGTGTTACAAACGGAATGACAAAGTTAATGTACCCCCATCCTATGGTGGAGGGTATAATAAATACTTAGGTCCAGTTTCTCAATGTCTTATTATTATTTATCGTGTCGATAAAATCCCATACAAAAAAAAAATAGTAACCAGTGGTCTATCTTCCGATTAAATATTAATCGGAGGATGAGAATCTTGCCGTTAATAAATAAATTGTGGACATGTCAGTTGAAAACGACTGTTTCTATTTAAAATGTGATTTTTACCCATCTGTGTTGTTGTTGTAGCCCTTTGGAGTTGGAATTCCCGTGTTTATAGGGAAATAGGCATACTCCAAATCCCATTTGGAGTATTTGGAGTATCTGTGTTGATTTAAACAACTGACGTACGTTTCGTGTTTTGTTTCACTGGCGGTGTTGCCCAAAGATTATCTATTTCCCAAGATGTACATATCGCTTGTTCTTTCTTGCCGATAGGTGCATGAGTTCATGTTCAAACCAAAGACAATCAAAGAGGAAGACATGAATTGGGCTTTGATAGTGTTAGTGACAAGAACCAGAGATTAGCCCCATACTTGTAGGAGAAGCACTTCGAACTTACTGGTTTGATGTAGACAATTTTTATTTTGCTATTTTCTCGAAAGTTCCCGAAAATTTCTGTGTTGATTGCACTAAATTATTAATAAAATATTTCATAAAGTGTTTTGGTTCTTTTAAAAGTTAAAAAATTGCTAAAATAAGCGAATTAGATTTTGTTACGAATGCAAAATTAAAAGAGAAACCGAAAAAAAGTTGTAACTACTTATCGAACATGTATGGGGCTAATCTCTGGTTCTTGAGGAAAAAGAATAACAACATGCCCATTTCACGTCTTCTTCTTTGATTATGTTTGGTTCAAACATGTATGAAAGTATTTATTTGGATTTCGGTATGATATTTACGAAAGAAAGGAGGAAGCAAAAGTTATGAAAATTTGTCGATGGTTAAATTTAATAAGTAGGTCTGTTCCCCAATGTATGCGGTTAAAATGTTGGTCAATTGAAAGTTGGTGTGGAAGGAAATTTTCCCATCAATTATGTACAGGTAAGTTGACACCAAGGCTTAGAAGAAATTTTATCTAACAAGCTTCCATTTCTTTCATTAGGTTCACTAAATGCTTTATTAAATAATGGCAGTGCCTTAAATATTATGCAAAGCACAAATCGACATTCAGCTGAAATCTTAAGTGTTCCAAATGACTTTGAACCCGAAATGGGACCAAGTACTTCAATGGCTACAGGTCAAACTACAGCAGCCCAAGAGCAACAACATCATTTATCAGCTGCTAACATTAGTCAAAACACTTCGCCGCAACAAAATCAATCTCAGCAGGCATCAAACACTGCGGCATCAACACCGCGCCATAATGTTTTGTGTGTGCAACAGAACATCCCACCTTCTTTGCCTTGGGGCTATTTGGCTTTGTACCCATACAAACCACGAAAGAACGATGAATTGGAATTGAAAAAAGGTTGTGTTTATATGGTAACTGAAAGATGTTTGGATGGCTGCTTTAAAGGCAATAATTGGAAAGATGTGAGTGGAATATTTCCGGGAAACTATGTGACACCCTTAAGAGCCAGGGATCAACAGCACCTAATGCATAGTTGGAAGTTAATTCCACCTGCAAATTGTGCCACCATATCGAGCCATATGCAAATGAGTAATCACACATTTAGCGGTAATCCAACACTACAACAACAATCAAATTATTCATCTTCAATGCGTCACGATTTGGAGAATATAAACGCCCGTATTACCTTGGCAAATTTAACACCTCCCCAAGCATTGCCGCCTGATCTACCACCACATCATATGGGGGCAAGCACTGGAAATTCAAACATTCCACAACAAAATTTGTCTTCAAAGGAAACACGGATAAAGAAGCCCTCAAAGAGAAGCCAACAACTACAGGTTGTATTTCATCCTCATCATCATCATCGACATCAACATCATCCGCTTCGGCGGGATTGAAAAAAAACTTTTTAACGCACATAAAATCAAGATCAAACTCTCCAGGGGCAGCAATAGTGGCTGCTTCAGCATTCCACAGCAAACACAAGTAAACCTACGCAGCAGCAACACCAACAATCACAAAGCGGAACACAACAACTCACATCAACAATTACTCCAGTGCATGTTAGGTAACTTTCTCTACTCATATAAAGTTAATATTACAATCTTTAATTTTTCTTTTTGTTACATCTTCAGGTCCGGCTCTTGCCCCAGTCAAATTTTGCAAAACACCCCCAATGATCGCAACCGTATTCATAATGAAAATAAAGATGAATCATCTATAGCTAAAGTCCAACACCAGCAGCCACCGCAAGCGGGCTACGGTTCTCAACGCATAAAAACTGCAAAAGAAAGACCATCTTTAGAAAAGTACATGTAAAAATATTTTGATTTTATAAACTAATTTTTTTTGCTTTTAACAGTTCACGACTTCAATTGATTCTACATTACGCACTATTTATGCTAATCACATACAACAGCAATCGAATGTTATGCCTAACAAATGTGGCCAACAATTGCAACAAACAATCCCCCAGCGGCTACGGTCATACATCGTAACTCTCACTCTTTGGATGCCTCGAATCTTTCGCAAATCCTATTTTTATTTACTTTGTTCAAGTATGCATTTGATGGCATAGCCTAGTAAAATAAGGGCACAATATAATTGTATAATTGGTCGAATATAATTGGCGTATTAGATCCAACCAGGCTAATGAATAGTTTTATGTTGGTTTCTTGCTTCATTGCTTATTTTGATAGATTAATTTTGGCGGAATTGAAAACTTGAACTTTAATGCATAATACTAATAATAAATTATATAGATTTTAGTTATTCGTTTATTAATCGAAATGCTTCCTTAATTATACACTTAATATTTTCTATACTTTTTAAGTTGATATATCTCTGTTAAATTATATATAATGTACTTTACACACACACACCTTACCTAAATACGAATCCCAATGTTGATGCTTTAATGTATTACTTTGTAAATAGTATTTGGTAATCCAAGCTACCGCAACTTGCAAAATAACAAATTTCACGTGTTTTATGAAACTTATCTTTTTTAATATATATGTATAAATGGAAAATTAATTTACTAACTTTTTATATGTCGACCTTCATTAAAGTAAGTAAGGAAGTTCAAATTTGTGTTCAGCACAAAGCTCATTTTTCGTCAACGAACATGTAAATTTTCGATTTTGGAGTGAAAACAATACCAGACATATTGCAAAAGCTACAAATGCCAGGACATACCTATGAATATTGGCAGTGGCAGCGAGAAGATATCCAATTTTTTTACCCAAAATGCAAGAGCTTAACAAGCATGACATGTGGTTTAAACAAGACGATATATATATCGTCTTGTTATATATATCGTCTTGTTTAAACCACATGCCATGCTTGCCAAACTCTTGCATTTTGGGCAAAAAAAATTTGATATCTTCTCGCTGCCACTGTCAATATTCATAGGTATGTATATATACATACATACATGAATACAAACATGTTCAACTTAAAGGCCGGTATTAAGTTCGCTTTATCGCGCTAAATGAATTTTTCCTCATATCATTCACCTTGAAGTTATTATCAAATTTGAAAAACAAGTTATGTTATTCTGTTTTATAGATTTATTTTTGCTTTTAGCGGCTAAATTCGACCTTAATACACACCTTAAGTCTTTACAAAATCTAAATGAAAAACATCGTACTTACCAATTGTGTAAAATTAACGGCTTTCGAATTTAATATTTTAATAAAGTTATGACAACAAGGAAATTGCGCTAAAATATGCTTTAGTTTGGATGAAGCGAACAACTTAATCTGTAATATAAGAAAACAATTTGTTAAAAACTTTCTCAAATTAAGTTATAACAGCAAGCAAAATTTTTGCAAACATTTTGTTGGCTAGTCGCATTCAGAGTATTTTAATTATATTAGAGAACTGCAATATAGTTAGTTTTTAGGTTTTTAAACATTTTAAAAACTAGAAATTTTGTCCATCTATTGACTTTATTAACAACAACGAAAGCCTTAAAACGAAAAGGGTTTAACACATGCTCTAAGTAAAACAAAATTACTATTAATTTACAAAATTTTAGGTTATAGGTCCTTTTCTATGGGACTATTAAAAAAGGTTGGTGAGGGATCAGGTATGTTATGATAAACTGATATCTTTTAAATTTTATCATGGCTAGTATTAAGTGTGATTACTACAACTTGTTATGGGTCAAGTCAAATGTAAATGAAATTAACCTTAGGTCCTTACTGCCACACCATTGACCAAACCTCCAACAAAAGAGAGACTGAATTTACTATGCTACCTATAAGGCAATTGGCCGGTCAGTGGTAAACTATACAGCGCCAGTGTGGACACCGCAAACTAGTGATACGCAGTGGAATAACATAAAAACCTGCCAGAACGCTGGCAGGTTTTCTTTTCTCTTGTCCTGCTAAACCAACCCGACTTACCGCCAGATCGCTCTGGACACACCCACCTTAGTCACAGAGTTCCTTGATCTGGCTACAAGCTGATGTACCAAAGCGTATTACATGAAATTGTTAAATAACAACAACAAGAAATATGCAAACTTTTTAATTTGTGTTAACTTATAAAACAAGGGAAAATATTGGATGTGTATCAGTTCATGTTATAAGCTGTATTTTTAGTCTTTTACTTTTTATAACTTTTGTTTCCATGAACAATTGGCACTTAATAAAATACCTTTGAACACAATACGGTGAAAAGGTAAATTCCATCTGGAAGATATTTCTTTTAATTTTATTCTTTGGAACACGCACACCTCAAATTTTGTAATTTTAGTTTAAAATATCACCAGATTGCTTTCTTTGCTTATACTTGTATAAAATAAACACTTCAATATTCACAATATACTTACAGTTGGTTTTGGTTTATAAAAGAAATCGTTTATAAAAGAAATCGTGCACAATGAAATCGAAACACTAACCAAATACTTTATTACATTAATGGGAACATAACAGTTACTGGAATGACAGTGCTGAAAACATACATACTTGAGTCGCCATTACGATTGTAAACATTTTGTTTTTGTAATTTTCGAATTATCGCGAATTATCTTGACAAACGTTTCTGTTGGGCGTCCGTGAAAAGGATAGCGATGAAAACAAACCTTGAAATGCTGGCAGGGTAGTAATTAAAGTTTTGGAAAATCGGGTTTCCCTATTAAAATGACGTGAAAAACAAAATTTGGCTTCACCTCAAAGAAAGTATTACAGAAAGTGAAAAATGTAACTCATTTCTTGAAAAGGATTGCATTTGCCACTTGGGAAGAGCAATTGTAATAATGAAAAATTTTCATTAGTTTAAGATGGGTATTAAGTTCGAGTTTAGTCGCATTTTATGGAATACAAACATTGTAAAAATTTGCTTTGGGCTATTCCCCATGAAGTTATAATAAAATTTGCAACAAAAATAATTTGATGCCTTTACTGATTTAGTTTTCACTTTAAAGGTGAGTATTAAGTTCGAGTTTAGCCGCTAAAATAGCTAAAGTGAAAACTAAATCAGTAAGAAAAATGCATGAAATTATACATATTTGTTGCAAATTTTATTATAACTTGATGGGGAAAAGCCCAAAGCAAATGTTCACAAAGTTTGTATTCCTTAAAATGGATTATAAAAGAAAAGTAATCGTGAAAAAATGACGTTTTTAGCGGCTAAACTCGAACTTAATACCCACCTTAAGGTAGGTACTATGTTCGCTTGTCGCGTTGAAATTTTCGCGGTTACTTTATTAAAACAGTTCAATATAAAGCAGATAAATTAACTCAGTTGATGTGCAATTTCTTGTTCCTCTAGATTTCGGCAAGACTTTACAGGAATATGTCTGTTTTCATTTATAATTTTGATTATTTCAGGAAAAGTAATCGCGAAAATAAAGTGATTTTCAACTCGAAAACCGAACATAGTACACACCTTTAGCGGCTAAAGGCCGGTACTATGTTCATTCTTGCGAAAAATTTTTATGGAAACCATTATTTCGCACATAGAAAGCGGCGTTTTTTTAGGTAGCTTGGAGCGCTATTTTACAGGGAGCGATATTGGATTAAGTTGGTGGTGTTGCTTGTTTTTACAAAATAACATTTTATTTTTCCTTGGGCAATTGATCTGCTATTCCTTTGATCCTTTGTATAGTTTCGGAACAAAAATATGGTCCGTGTTTGATTTATAAACCCGCACAAATAGTTTTTAATAAATAAATTATTTCTTAATTCACATTGCAAATGGCGCCGTGCTATAAACGTCAGTTTTTCAACACGAAAAAACAAAGTATCACAAATGGAAAAAAATTCGCAAATTTTTCGCATTTTTTGGTTTTGTATGGAGTTTCAACGCGAAAACCGAACAGAGTACCGGCCTTAAACTTGAACTTACTACTCACCTTTAAGATGGGTATTACGTTTTGCCGCTATAATTGAAAAATAAATCAGTAAAAAGAAGTATAAAGCTATTCCATTTTGATGCAAATTTTATTATAACTTGATGGGGAATATCCCAAAGAAACTTTTCATAAAGTTTTTATTTTTGAAAATGGATTATTAAAGAAGAGTAGTCGTGAAAAATGGCGATTTTGGCGGCCAAACGCGAACTTAATACTCACCTTTAGATGGAAGCGTTTCGAATTTAAAGCATTAAGGCCGGTACTCTGTTCGGTTTTCGCGTTGAAACTCCACACAAAACCAAAAAATGCGAAAAATTTGCGAAATTTTTTCCATTTGTGATACTTTGTTTTTTCGTGTTGAAAAACTGACGTTTATAGCACGGCGCCATTTGCAATGTGAATTAAGAAATAATTTATTTATTAAAAACTATTTGTGCGGGTTTATAAATCAAACACGGACTATATTTTTGTTCCGAAACTATACAAAGGATCAAAAGAATAGCAGATCAATTGCCCAAGGAAAAATAAAATGTTATTTTGTAAAAACAAGCAACAACCACCAACTTAATCCAATATCGCTCCCTGTAAAATAGCGCTCCAAGCTACCTAAAAAACGCCGCTTTCTATGTGCGAAATAATGGTTTCCATAAAAATTTTTCGCAAGAATGAACATCCCTGCCAGCATTTCAAAGTTCCATTTCAACCTCATCGTTACCACAGACTCGTAAATGTCACTTCAACCATCATGAAAAGGTACATCAAAAAGTACATGCAAGTAATTTGCCATCCCTACTGTTAAAAAAGCCATTTTTTTTGTGAAACGCCAAGCGCAACCAGCTTGTTATATTTTAATTAAATAAAAACGAAAATAAAGTTCTGAAAACATAGATTATACGCTTAAAATTGTGAAAGGTATATTGGTGAACAATTTGGTGATTTTCCAAATGGAATAAAGTGATTGTTTTTCAGATATTTTACAGACACGCTGCCTCCATGGAATAAAAACACTGGTTGATAGACGCAGCAACATGTAACTCGCTACTTGTAACTCAACATCATCATTAATGCCAAAAATTATGTTAAATGTAATGTGATAGTGGTATAAATGTTATATTTTTAAGAATTTGTAAATGTTTAATCAAATTAATAAATATCTAAACAAACGTGTTTTACTAGACCACAATGATTCTTTTACAACTATCTTAAAATGCACTTTTTCTGATTGTTTGGAGGGTCCCTTATTTGCGTCGTTCTAAATTGATCTATAAAGGCACCTAATAATTGCACTCATGCGAAACATTTTTGTAGTAACTTGGCGTGGTACAACTTCTCAATAGTGACGGCGCTTTTCCGACGAGTTTTTGATGTCGTATATGATTGTTTTCGACGTAGTGGGGATTCTCAAAAGAGTCCCCAAATTCAAAAAATGTTGGCAGGGATAGTACCGGCCTTTAACTGTTGATTGGAAACAACGTCTCATGCGAATAGTATGATTAATAATGTCAAAACTATTTTTTATAGAAGGTGCCAAACTTATTCAAAAACCCTTGAAATATTTCAACATTGGCTCTCATCGTAAAAATGAAATTGGTGGATATTTGTTTCTAACGAGACCTGTATATCTAAAACTTTATTACAAAAGTGGTACATGGAATCCGCTTTTCTAAGCTTTAAAAACAAGAAAATGTTTTTTTTTAATTTCTATTAAAGTAACGAATAGTAACGAGTACTCAATTCAAAAGTAACGAGTAGTAACGAGTAGTCAAAAGTAATCAAAATTTCCAACACTAGTATATATCGCTTTTTTTCGCAATTTCTATATAGCAGTGATATGCTATTGCACCGAGTATTTACGTATATAGGCCGGTATGCACCTCTAGCGAAATTTTCGGTAGCAAAAATTTATTTAAGTCTACAACAAAAAAAACAGGGCTGTGTACACAAATTTCAAACCAGCTAATCGCTTTTAAAAATTGTTAGTATATGTTCCAAATATTCCTCAAATAAATTGTTTATTATTTACAGACCTTTTAAAACTTTTACGCACACAATAATTGTAATAAATTAAATGTTTGCTGCCAAAATATGCTTTTGACAACCCTGTTATTTTCATTAGAGGTGCGTACCAGCTTACGAAATTGAACGCTACCGAAAATTTCGTTAGCATAAATAGCAATGCATTTCTTATGGGAATGAAATTTTTCGCTAGAGGTGCATACCGGCCTTATGCTATCAAGAATTCAAAACAAGAATTTCACATCAGCTGGCTAATCAGCTCTATCTTTTTCGTGAACTTAGTTGTATCCATTATACGCTTGCGTTTTTATTTAGGTCGGTTTATTAGTGTCAAAATTAGTAGTAGATTTTGTTACCCTTCGACGTCATCTCTGTGATTCATCTGTTTTTGGGAATCTTAACTCCAAGACAGAAGAATTATTAAACGCGTGGAAACCAATCAATTGGAGTTAAGGACTTCGCAGGAATATAAACAAACGGGTTTAATAATTGGAAAGTCGTTAGTGACAATAAAAAAGTTCTCAGACTACTTTATCACGAATCGAAGACAACGAAAATGGCAGCAGATGTAGTTACCGAGAATTTGGAATTGCCACCACTACGAAGTCTTGATGATTTTGTGCTGGGGTCTGCAAGATTCCAAATTCCCAATATTAAGGATTTTGACAAATGGGGAAATCGTGTAGTGAAAAACTTGTTGTATTATCAGACAAACTATTTTCTATTGTTTTTGGCCATCTATGGGCTTATGATGATAATAAATCCGGTAAAAATAATCTGCGGACTTACCGTACAGGCCATGATAATTGCAATACTCTTACATTTCTTCAGTGGAGGTAATCGAACGCGTTTCCTGCGCATTAAAGTACCAAGTGGTGGTAGCGATGCTCAAAAGTGGTACATACTCGGTGGGTAGTTATACATATTAGATTTATATGCCTTTTTGATGAAGTTTTTATATTTTGGAATATAGGTGGAGCCTTACTTGTCGGTTACCTTTTGCTGCACTGGTTTGATGCTATTCTCTTGTCCTGCTTCACTTTATTGCTGCCTTTCTCATTGACATTCATCCATTCGTCGTTGAGATTGAGAAATCTGAAGAATAAGGTCGCCAACACTGTTGCCAGCGTCAATATTGGCCCCTCAACACCAATGGGGGCATTTTTGGATGCTTTCAACATTGCCGCTGATCGTGTTCTCAGTTAAATTATTCATTGTTGTGTGCAGCAATAAGAGTTGGAGGATGTGATGGATTGGCAAAAATGATTTTGTGAGATTTGTTATACTTATTTGTTCAATTACAGTTAAAGCCATGTATAAGGATTGGAAAATTGTATTACTCGGTGAAGCCAAAGCGGAGCTGTTTTGTGTCGAAATTTGTATTACAAAAATGTTTGGCAAAAGATTTTGATTTGGACAATATTACCCCCATGTTTGAGACCTAAATCCAAAGTCTATAAACATATTTGTAGTAATCCTTAGTCAAGGTTATTTTATGTGAATTTTCAACAGTTATTGTGCCATTTCTGCGATGAAATTTATTTAAAATCCAATATATTTATGTTCTCGCTCCATAAATGGCATAAACTATTGTATTGGGTTTGTATTGTTCTCACACTAAGGAATATATTTTAAAAGGGAACATTTTAGAAATATGTATGACAATCATATTCCTTTGTAATTCCCTCTTAATTTTTGATTTATTAGATGTTTCTAAAATTATTTTGGTCCACTTTGAGTAAAGCAATTATTTTCATTTCATGCTCAATGTTACAATTATGCGTTGTTGACTACTTTTTTCATTGCTTTAGCTCCCACAAATAAAAGAAAAATATTATGACTATCGAATGTTAAGGAAAAAATTTTATTGCGTGACATAAAAAGATCTATTTTTATTAATCAACAATTATGAATAAAGTGTTACAAAATCCAAATCCAATTTTCTTCCAAATATCTATCTACAGCTAAGCATAGAGTATTGCATACTCATAATTGTTATATTTTGCCTTATGCATTGGCATCAGAATTCTTCTATTCTCTCAAAATATATACCCCTAAGATATTGAAGAAGTTTCTTTTATATACATATACTTGTTTTGTTCTCAAACAAAAACGATAGCTATTCAAGTTAAACATCAATCCGAATTTTTATGATTCTTAAACTTTCAACATCAGTTATAAAATTTGTGTGATTGCAAACACACGTAATAATTACGAAAAATATTGTTAAAACCTAAGTTATTTTACCTACTAATAAATAAAACATAAAAAATATATTTCACTACTATTCTTTCTGTTCTATGTCTAATTAGGTCCTATATTCATACTTTTTATTCGATATGGGTAGTCACTTTCGAAGAATATCAAATCAAAATTATCAAATTATCAGTTGTTTTAAGCAGAGCTCGATGATCGAATTTATGAGCTAATTCATTTAAAATGAATTGAAATCTTATCAATGATGATGACGATAAACTACACCCAAATAAGTTTGTCAGTATGCACTGAAGGTCTGCACAAGCATATTTGAATTTTCATAATCCAAATTTTCTAAAACATGAAAAGAACCAAAGAAGATATGATTTAGAATTTTGAGCAATAAAAAAATACATTTTCCTGCTTAATACTTTTTTCTTATTTTTTATTTTAACCCTCTAATGCCCCAAAAGCAAGAAAACTAAAGAAAAATTTATACGGTAAAATTCTGCTGTGCTGCAAAGTTTTAACTGAGTTTTCTTTTTATTTTACCCATTTTTGTTTTATTGTGTTTTACTAAAAGCTTCCTGATTTAATGAAGCGCGCCTAAAGGTGGGATTGGGCATTAGAGGGTTAATGTGTCGAACCAAATGCGTAATGCGCTTTACAGATTATCAGTTATTCCGGATGAAATGTCGGTGTTTGTAAAGAATCTTACAGTGTGTCGAATCGATACGACTTGTCGGCGATGTCTTAATAATCGGTAAATGTGTTATCGATCCCATAAACATGCAGCAGTATTGATTATGCCTTCGGACTTAACTTATAATGTGCACAATATATGGGATATGTTCGACACGAGCATTGTCGTCCGGAATAACTGATAGTCTGTAAAGCGCATAAACGAAGCGCTGATGTTCTAAATGTGAAGCGAGCGAAGCGCTGATGTTCTAAATGTTCTATAAAAAATCAAGCCATTTTAAATTGCTTTCAAGTATTCTTCTGCTGACTTATAGTCACAGACAATTTAGTTTAGTGAAAACAACGAAAATAAATTAAAATAGGTTCTATCGTAAAACAACAGAAACCAGAGCTGTGGATTGGTAGATGGAGTCTGAAGATTTTGGTAACACTCACACAAGAGGTGTTGAATTGATTCCTTCTCCTCTGCATCATGACATCTCATGCAGTAGTCATCCCTGTCTACATTTTTTGAATTTGACGGCACTTCTGAGAATCCCGACCACGTCGAAAACAGTCGTATACGATATCCAAAACTCGTCGCAAAAGTGCCGTCACCATTGAGAAGTTGTACCACGTCAAGTTACAACAAAAAAGTATTGCATGAGTTCAATTATTAGGTGACTTTTTAGATAAATTTAGAATGACGCCAATAAATCCCCTTCAAACTATTAGAAAAAGTAAATTTTAAAACAGTTGTAAAAGAATCATTGTGGTCAAGTAAAATACGATAGTTTAGAAGTTTATTAATTTGAATAAAAACTTATAAATTATTCCAGGTATAACATTTATACAAATAAAAACACATCAAACATAATTCCTTAAAAAATGAATTATGTTGATTTTAAGTTGCAACTCTGCTATATTCGGCTGGTGATCCAGCGTCTATCCCGTGCCAGCATTTCAAAGTTCCATTTCATCCTCATCGCTACCACAGACTCGTAAATGTCACTACAAGAATCGCCAACTGTGATGGGGGAAGCATATCAAAAAGTACAAAATGTACATGAAAGTATTTTGCCATCACGACTGTCAGAAGAGCCATTTTATATTTTGTGAAACGCCAAGCGCAACTAGCTTTTTAAAATTTACTTAAATAAAAACGAAAATAAAGTGCTAAAAACGCAGTTATTACGCTTAAGCCCCATTTTCATGAAGCTCCGTTAGTGCTACGTTAGCTAACGAACTTTTAAACCGTGCTATGTACATATCTGTCATGTTGCGTATATATTCCATATGCCAGTTAGAAACTTAACTGCTGAAAATTTGTCCGTTGAAGTGAACCGGAGAAAAGATATTTCCATTTTTCTTTCTGTTAACTGGCAGTTGAAGCCTAACGGAGCTACATGAAAATGGCCGTAAAACTGTGAAAGGTATAGGTGAACAATTTTCGACTTTCCAAATGGAATAAAGTAAAGTGTTCTTGTCAGAGATCGCCGGCTCCTCGGAGCCATATGTCGTGATCCCGGAGAGGCGCTGCAAATAAAAAAATATACATATAATAAATTCAATAATTAAATCTATAATAAAAATAAATATAGTTAATATGCTTACATGCATACCTTTAACTACCTTGACACAAGGTGCTTCTTCGTCATCAGAATCCTGAGAATTCTCAGATTCCTGCGATTTCTCAGCAAAAGCGATTTCCGAAGTTCCCGAGAATCCCCAAGATCCTCAGGACTTGTAGAATCCTCACCTGTAGCATCTACCTCCGTTACAGAGATGACAATAGGACTGTTTTCTTTTGGCACTGGATGCAACATTTGTATGGGCTATCCAGAACATCGTTGCACTGGTGTTGTATCCAGAACAACTCATCAGTGCAAGTTGCGCCGATGTTGCCAAATTGTATATTAATAAAGTGACGCTTCTTTGATTCACAATACCAATTTATTGTGACTAATTTATCGAAAAACATGAATTTCAAAGTGATAAAGTGTCATAAATAATCGCAACAGTAAATATTTATTGCCATTCGAGCTTCTCATACATTAAAAATGCAAGATTTCACTTTTCTGTAATTGTTTTTAAACAGCTGATGACATGATGTTGCATATTTTTGGAGTTGTTCTGGACAAACGAGTAGTCTGTTTTCTTTTCGTCCTTCAAGGCTTGGGGTATCCAGTGATAAAAGAAAACAGCCCTAATGTTGTAGTCTCCACCATCCGCTCCACTTCCAAATTCCTCTAGTAACTCGTTCAAATGTTTTGATTGCATCATCCACAATTTGTACAATTGCTGCTGGAGGAATTTGGGAGTTTGCTCTATAAACGCATTAAATTCGTCCATTTGACGATGTTGGAGTTTTATAAATTTTAAGTGAAATTTGTTTTAAAAAAAGTAAACAGATGTTATAACAACAATAATTCATGGTAAGTATTATATCATGATTAAAATCTAGCCAATAAATAATATTTTTGTTGTTTTAATCCTTCTCCTTCACTCCACAATTGCGAAAGAGACTTTTTCACACCCAAATCAAGTACCAAGGTCCCTATTTGTCGTTGGAAATAACTGATATAACCACAGCACATATAAGAAAATAACTCATATAAGAAAATGTAGCAACATTACCATATATTTTTGATGTGTTTTGTGTGAAAAATCTTTCATATAAGAAAAGCGTGTATAAGAGACTTATAAAAGAAAAATCTGGTAATCACACAAGACCAAAATCTCATTATAAAAAATTTCCATAAGAAACTTTATTATGTGTCTATTAGTTTTGTTTATTGTATTCTATTGAAGTTGTTTAGTATCCTTTATTACTGCTCTATTCCTATACGAAAGAAATTTTTATATAAATGTATATGTTTATAAGAAACTTTTTTCTTATATACATATATATGCTTATAACAAAGCTTTTTCTTATATGCATGAATTGTCTGTAAGAAAAAACGCATATAAGAAAAAAAAAAACGGGATTTTCTGACTCTTATATCAGTTACCCACCGTATTACTACTATCATCTAAGGAAAATGTTGTAATAGGTATTTCACGAACAAAGCTTTGGTATTTTCAGTTAAGTTGAAAAGTCCATAGCCTGACAAACAATGACCACTAAAACATCGCTCTTGTAAGTGCTTCTAAGCCATAAGCCTGTGTGCATGTATTATTGTATTATTGATAAGGCCGTCAACAATATAATGAGAATTGTCGACCTCATCATCATCATCGATCAGTTATCTCCCGTATTTTTAAGAAAAATTAAATGATTTGATCTTAGTATATTTAAAGACTGGGACTAGCAATTAAGTACAATATAGCAGAAAATAAAATGTGTTTTATGTTTTATTTATGTTTCATACTAATATTGTGGCATCAATGTATGGCTGGCGAAGCAGATGAGGTAAATAAGATGTAGTCATTATTTCGGAGACCTAATTAAAATTATCTGTTCTTATGTAGTGCACCAATACCGATTGGGCAAAAGAAGAAATCGAATTATACAGTCAATTGTTCCTACGATTGAATTCCATCATTAAAAGCAATATAGAACTTCAAACTCAAATGTTAGATGTAAAAGATGAGATGAAACAACTGAAGAAACTGTAAGTATATTTTAGATAAATTCCACGTGAAATAAAAACCGTAAAAATTACTTTACGAAATGTATAGCAGCAGCAGGAGTCGGTCTAGCGGTAGGGTGTGCAAATAACCGGTTTTGGTTTATTCGAAAATCCAAAGTTTTTGAAAACTGGATTTCGATTTTTATTTTGCCCAAGACCGCTTAAAATCGGAGAAATAAAAATCAGTGAAAATTAGTTTTAAAAATTTACGTTGTTGTAAAAAAAAAAAAAATAAAAAATTAACAATTAATGAATGTATTTTGGGACCATAAAGAGGTGTGTCGAATATGGTCGTATCGGTCCACGTTTTGGTATTGCCCCCATATAGACCGATCTCCCGATTTTATTTCTTGGGCTTCTAGAGTTCGTAGTTTATACTCAATTTGTCTGAAATTGGAATTCTAGAGGTATTTGAGGACCATTAAGAGGTGTGTCGAAAATGGTGAGTATTGGTCCATGTTTTGGTATAGCCTCCATATAGACCTACCTCCCGAATTTATTTCATTGGCTGCTAGAATCTGTAGACCCACTTTGCCTGAAATCGGAAACCTAGAGGTCTTTTGGGACTACAAATATGTCAGCCGAATATTGTGTGTATCGAGCCCTGTTTTGATATAGCCCCCATATAGACCGATCTCCCGATTTACCTCATTGGGCTTCTAGAAACCGTAATTTTCATCCGATTTGCCAAAAAAAGTAAATATATGATACTGGTATCTTAGACCCTCAAAAATCTGTGTCGCATTCCGGTCCATTTGGTGAGGCATCGATATAGATCGATTTCACTTGAGGGTTACCCTGCGCATTGATCATAAAAATTGCATGAAACCGAAAGTAAAGGTTCCAGATTTTACTCCTCGTAATCATTTAAATAATGGCGGTAAAAATCTAAAAATTTAAGATTTCAAATCAAGGCTGCTAGAATCTGTAGATCCACTTTGCCTGAAATCGGAAACCTAGAGGTCTTTTGGGACTACAAATATGTCAGCCGAATATGGTGTGTATCGAGCCCTGTTTTGATATAGCCCCCATATAGACCGATCTCCCGATTTACCTCATTGGGCTTCTAGAAACCGTAGTTTTCATCCGATTTGCCCAAAAAAGTAAATATATGTTACTGGTATCTTAGACCCTCAAAAATCTGTGTCGCATTCCGGTCCATTTGGTAAGGCATCGATATAGACCGATTTCACTTGAGGGTTACCCTGCGCATTGATAATAAAAATTGCATGAAACCGAAAGTAAAAGTTCCAGATTTTACTCCTCGCAATCATTTAAATAATGGCGGTAAAAATCTACAAATTTAAGATTTCAAATCAAGGCTTTCTTTCATCAATTATACGATATGTTTATGATTTCAAACAAAATTGGTTCTTATAAATCCAGAATCTGAATGAAGACTAGCATAGGTAGAATCTTTAAATTTATTTTCGGGAAGCGTATTTGTTGAACATATCTGCTTGGGAGACTATCTGTCATCAAACCCCCTGAAATTCTATATATTATCAAGTAACCCGCCAGTACGAAGAGTTTTCAAAGTAAACTCTTATATATGATTCATGGTGGTGGGTATTTCAGATTCGGCCGACCTAACTTACTACTGTGTACACTTGTTTGAAATAATAAAGTAAAAATAATAAGTTACACCCTAGCGGACATTATAATAATAACAATATTTTTAGATTCTAAAATGTTACTTAGACTAAGAAATTCAGTCATCATCATCTACATCCTTCAATAATGAAGCTATCGTTGTACACAGAAAAAAAAGTGGCTCGTAAATTTAAGAAGATTTTTACAATAATTTATTACAAGAATTTTCCAGAATTTTAGTTCATTTTTCGTATCTCTAACGAAAATTAACTACTTGAAAGGAAATTTTACAAATTTTAAGTAGCAATCGTTTAGTTCATAGCCTACAAAATACAATGGAAATTTCCTTAAAAATTTTCTTAACTGGTAGTTAATAATTCTTTTGTCATACTATAAAACTACTTATGAAATGTAAAATACTTTCTAAGTAATAAGTGTAATTTACTATAAAGAGTTTTTGTATGAGAAAATAATTTTTTACGAAAATTGAACTTGAAAGCGGATAGCAATTTCTTACTGGCAATTCCTATAGTTAATAATAGTTGGTAAAACATTTCTCAATGAAATATTTTTAGTTCACATGTAATTAAATTTATAGACATTTTCGTCAAAAATGGGTAGATATCATTTCATGAAGTTTTTGCTAATTTTTAGTTAAACGTTTCATCGTTCTTATACTAATATGCATTTAAGAGTATTGTTTTTAGAGTAAATTGTGGACAGATGCGATGAACTAATGCATAGTACAGAGATCTTTCTCGACAAAGTGGAATATGTTTAATGTAAAGATGATGTTACTTGAAATTTTTTTTGAGAGTGAGAGCATGCAATGCAATAATGAGAAATGGTAGAGAGTGATGGGGATGTTGTGTATATCTGAGCGTGGGGTTGTTTTTATTTTTGTTGTTTCAGTGGTGTGTGTGTGTGTGTTTATTCGCGAATGGTTTATTTGTCTGGATGAGGTGTTGTTTTCAATGAAGGCACATGTGTTTTTGTTGTTGTAGAAATGTTTTGGTTTTGCTTGGTTTTGTTTGGCATGCTTCAGTTGTATAGTTGGCGTTGGCGTGGGCTGTTGCACCTTTTTAGCAAGTATGTAACAAGGGAATATAAAGGTATGGAATATTTTGGTTTTTTGAGACATATATTGGTGTTTGTTTATTAAAACTTTTAAATGAAAGTTATTAATATTTTAGCGATGAGGTGTACAATGGCGAAGTGATGATCGGTAGCTTAGAAAAAAGTTATTAAGAATGTTCAATATTTAGGAAAAAATGCTGAAATGGAAAGTATACTGAAATTGTTTTATCTAATTTAATTTTTATTATTCAATGTAAAAAATAAATATTCAATTTCAGAGTAACTCCAGATGAATTTGGAGAATTGTTTGTTACTCCACAGCGTATAGTTTAATCATAAATAGGTAAGTGTTCTTTTTTCAATGTGGTTTTCTTTTAAAAAATAATATTCTTTATGTATATTATTATTTGCTAATTATTATTATTATTTTTTTTTAACCAGTTTCATGTTTTTCTTTGTTGTAAAAAATATTTAATTTAAGAGCAACCCCAGATTGATTCGGGCAAATTTTTATATTTCTCCTCAGCGTATAGTTTAATAGAGAAGTGGTAAGTTTTCTTTTAAAAATTGGCTTTCTTTTAACTAGAATATTTACGTTTTTATGACCTTTTTATTATCAAAATTACAGGTTTTTAATACCTTAGTTTAGTATTACTTTAATCAAATATTTTTGGAAACCAATTTTATATTTTTAATGTTAAAAAACAAATATTTAATTTCAGAATAACAATTTGGAAACATTTTTATGAATTGGTAAGCTTTCTTTAACACTCTTTCAACCAGAATATTTACTTTTTTATGCATATTATTTCTTTAATTAGATCTTTTGGAAACCAATTTAATGTTTTTTATTTAATGTAAAAGATAAATATTTAATTTCAGAGTAACCCCAAATGAATTTCGATAACTTTTTAACCCCAGCGTACATTGTAATAGAGAATTGGTAAGTTTTATACTAAAACTTTGGCTTTCTTTTAACAAGAATATTTATTGTATTATGTTCTTCACATCGATAACAACACAATTTTATGAAGTAATATATTACTTAATTCATTATTTCTCTAATTGTTTATGAGGTACGTTTATCTAAGAAAAGTTGAATTCCTTACACCATTTAATAAAATGCCCCCAAATATGGTAAGTTACAAGCTAATTTAAAGAGCTAAAAAATTATATTTTATTACATGTTAATTTTTAACAGTTTTCATTAATCTTTCCATTTTTTCAGTAAGACGTGTGAAAAATATATTTACGATAAATAAAAAACTAAGGAAAAGTCAAAATGTCCAAAAAGCGAGTTAAAATAAACTACTTTCTTGTTCTACATTTTCATAATTTTTATTCACAAAAACATTGTATTAAGAACTTTCATCATAAGTTGTTATAATAAAGTACTTTTGCTTAAAGAAAGTTTAATTTTATTGTATGAAAAATTTCATAATAGTAAAACGGTTTGTTGTTCCTTTAATTATTTAATTTCTCTGTACTGTGGAATGATTGATTTAAAAATAGTTTAGTCGTCGACATTTTAAAGAGACTGTTAACCAATTTTTATTATCGGGTTTGCCAAAAAATAAGCAAGTAAACGAAAATAATACTGACTTTTTAACTTGGTAGGGGTATATAAATCTTATGGTGTTGTAAAAATGAACTAAAATACAATGTTATGGATTAACTAAAATTTAAGAGAATTATAAACTAGACAAGTTGAAAAAAATCTTAAGGGCTAAATCATGGTCAATATTACTACAGTTTAGTTCATTTTGCAATGGAAAAGGGTTCACTGTTTTTTCAGTGTATAATTTTGCACAAATTTTTCTTTTGACTTCAATTTTCACCTGACATGCCCGCAATTTCGTTTGGACACATTAGTATTTATTTTGATAAGCCTGATTAAAATTATAGAATGTTTATAATTATATGAAAGGAATTCCTTTGCAACTTAAAAATTGCTAGGTATTCTCATAGATTATAGAATATAGATAGATGATTGATATGAAGCCAGTTTAGTTAAATTCCCTTTATTCATTTATTAATTACCGATAATAGTAATAATTATAACAATTATACACGGGCAAGTAATAAGGATTTGAATATGAAATTTTTGGAGAATATGAAATTTTTCTGCAAAGAAAATTTTGTTAAACAATGTAGTCACAATCAGAAATATTGATTTAAATTAGTTAAAAATTTAATGTAATTAATCTTCGTTTAAAAAACTGGAAACTAGATGACTTAATTACAGAGTTAAACGACATTATTCATGTAACTAAAATGAATTAGAGTGTTTTCTTATGTTTTTGTTTGAATAAAACTTTCAATTTGTTCCTAAATCTTTTCTGTTTTACGGTGACGAATTTTTTGGGACAAATTTGCGATTTTGACGAAAAATATTTTAAAAATTGACGATTTTCAGCCCAAAACAATTGGCACCACTGTTTGTGATGGGTGTAAAAGGGCTATATTACACCTTCAGAAAAAAGTGACCAAAATTTTTCATAGTTGATTTAACTTTATTATAGTTCACGAAAATTAGTTGATTTTAGTTAAATATTCCAAATGTGAGAAAATGTTTTCTTATTTTAATAATTTTTTGGGCTGACTATAATGGCGTGAAATGAGAAAAAAAGTTGTACATAAACAATTGAAGTAAAAATTTTACTAAATTCTAAAATAGGTAATATTTTTCTAAAATGGATGAAGATTACTTAAATTTCATTCATAAGTTTCTGAAATAAGTAAAGTTTCCTTAAACAGTGCCTGTCTTGAACTTCATATACACTGAAAAAACAGTGAACCCTTTTCCATTGCAAAATGAACTAAACTGTAGTAATATTGACCATGATTTAGCCCTTAAGATTTTTTTCAACTTGTCTAGTTTATAATTCTCTTACATTTTAGTTCATTTTTACAACACCATAAGATTTATATACCCCTACCAAGTTAAAAAGTCAATATTATTTTGGTTTACTTGCTTATTTTTTGGGAAACCCAATAACAAAAATTGGTTAACAGTCTCTTTAAAATGTCGACGACTAAACTAATTTTAAATCAATCATTGAACAGTACAGAGAAATTAAATAATTAAAGAAACAACAAACCGTTTTACTATTATGAAAATTTTCATACATTAAAATTAAACTTTCTTTAAGCAAAAGTGATGCAAGTTCTTAATACAATGTTTTTTGTGAATAAAAATTATGACCACGTGGAACAGAGAGTAGTTCATTTGAACTCGCTGTTTGGACAGTTTGACTTATTCTTTTTTTATTCATCGTAGGTAATTTTTCACATATCTTGCTGGTAAAAAATGGAAGCAATAATGAAAATTGTTACAAATTAACACCATGTAATGAAATATAATTTTTTAATTCTTCATTTTAAATTGTAACTTACCATATTTGGGGGCATTTTATTAAATGGTGTAAGGAATTCAACTTTTCTTTGGACAACGTATCTCATAAAATTTGTACCTGAAACAATTGGAAAAATAATGAAGTATTCTATATAAAATCATAAAACTTTGTTGTTATCGATGTGAAGGATATAATAAAATAAATATTCTAGTTGAATGAAAGCCAAAATTTTAACATAAAACTTACCAATTCTCTATTAAATTGTACGCTGAGGGGAAATATAAAAAGTTGTCCAAATTTATTTGGGTTACTCTGGAATTAAATATTTATTTTTTACATTAAATAACATTATTAAATAGGTTTCCAAAAAAATTATATGAAAAAAATAATAATATACATAAAAAACCAAATATTCTGGTTAAAAGAAAGTTAAAGAATCCTTACCAATTCAGTATTAAATTACAAGCAAAGGAGTACTAAATATTTTTCCAAATTTTTAAGGGGTTATTCTGAAATTAAATATTTGTTTTTTACATTAAAAAAATTACATTGGTTTCTACAAAATTTGATTAAAGAAATGCTAAAATAAGGTATTAAAAACCTGTAATTTTGATGATAAAAAGGTCATAAAAACGCAAATATCCTAGTTGAAAAAGCCAATTTTTAAAAGAAAACTTACCAATTCTCTATTTTTTAAATTTGTTCGAATCCATCTGGAGTTGCTCTGAAATTAAGTATTTCTTTTACAACAAAGAAAAACATTAAACTGGTTTCCAAAAAAAATAATTAACAAATAATAATATACATAAAAATATTATTTTTAAAAGAAAGCATTTAAAACAAGTAAGTAAAGTAGAAAGTCGGGCGGGGCCGACTATATCATACACACAAAAAAAATCTTTTCTGATTCAATCACCAAATTAATTGATCCAATTAATTTTTTAATTGAAATGTCTTCAATTACGAAAATGATAGTATCAATCACAGTTTTAATTGGGCATAGAAAAAGTTCTTGATTAAAAAATTAATTGATTTTTTCAGCAAATTTCAATTAATTTTTTAATGGATTCAATTAAAAATTTAATTGATGTTGATTGCAAAACTCAATTAATTTATTAATTAAAAAAGGTAACTATTTTTAATTACTTTCTGAATTGGTTTAGAGTTTTTGTTTGGATTAACAAATGATTTTTTGAAATACATTTTTAATTAAAAATAAAAAAAATCATCACTTTTTTTTAACCCTTTCACTACCGAAAAGACACCAAATTCTATTTTTCCACTTAGTTTTGATTTATTTCTCGATGTTATTTTAGAGTAGAGTCTTTAATCTAAATAACCTATAAATACTTTCCATATTGGTGAGGTCCAAAATACATTTTTGTAAACTTCTTTAGAAATAAACGAAAAATACGAAAATTTGAGTCAATATTTCTACTGTATGTTTCTAGTAAATGGACATTCATACGAAAACTATAGCTGACCCTTTTTCGGGTTCTTTTTTGTATTTTTGCTCACACTTTGAAGGACATTATAGGCCAAATAGCGCTTATTTTCGTAAGGCCACTTGGTCACAATTCAAGAATCAAATTTTCAAAACAAGCTCATATAACTCTTGAAGTATTTGAAGTAGGTTTTCAAAATGACAATTTTTGTTCTACATGCTGTTAGTTAGTGCAAGTAAAAACAGAAGAAAAGTTAAAGTTTTTAACATTAGGTTTATTTCGGTAGTGAAAGGGTTAACTGAATTAGTCTTCCGAATTTGATTAAAAAGTTAATTGTATCAATTAATTTTTTAATTAAAAATTTAAAAATTTTCAATCATTGACTTAATTAACTTAATGTTTATATCATGATTAAAAAGTTAATTGTATCAATTAATTTATTAATTGAAAAAATTTTCAACTTCAATTAACTTTTTAATTGGAAATATTTTGGTGATATTTTTTTCTGTGTACCCTAAACCACCCCTACTGAATTAGTAAACATAAGCATTTGTGGGGTATCATTGGTAAAGGTTTTGTAGAACATAAAGGTGGGTACATGTTTATGGGTGTCTTGGTACAATCTGAGCAGAAATGTATAATATTAGGAGCTATAGTTTATTTTGCACCAAAAGAGTTAGTATGCCACTAATATTGAGTCCATTATTAAAAAAGAGGAAATCGGTAAATTAGTTGTGGGTAATAAATACAAATTTCTGCAAATAGGGCAATAGATTTATGTAAGAGCTACATGTAAATCTAAATACGATCAGCTAGTACATCAAAATTTGAAATTTGAATAACATAGGTTAATAAATAAGAGTATTATGGCCAAATATGACAAAATCGAGCAATGCATATATATGGGACCTATATCTAAATCTGAATCAATTTGTATAATATTTTGCAGGTATGATTGATATCACCGAAGGCCACTTTGTGTAAAATTTGAGTACGATCAGTTAATAAATGAGGCCCCTATGGTCAAGAATAAGGTTATTAGGGGCAAATTTTTCAAAATCGGGCGATACATATATATGGGAGCCATATCTAAATTTGAACCGATTTCGATGAAATTTTGCACATACAGTTAGTGCTATAGAAGATTACATTTAGCCAACCTTAGGTTAGGTTCGGTTGATAAATAAGGATTTTACGGCCAAATTAGACCAAATCGGGCGTATATATATATATATATATATATATATATATATATATATATATATATATATATATATATATATATATATATATATATATATATATATATATATATATATATATATATATATATATATATATATATATATATATATATATATATATATATATATATATAAAGGGTGATTTGTTAAGAGCTTGATAACTTTTTTTTTTTAAAAAACGCATAAAATTTGCAAAATCTCATCGGTTCTTTATTTGAAACGTTAGATTGGTCCATGACATTTACTTTTTGAAGATAATTTCATTTAAATGTTGACCGCGGCTGCGTCTTAGGTGGTCCATTCGGAAAGTCCAATTTTGGGCAACTTTTTCGAGCATTTCGGCCGGAATAGCCCGAATTTCTTCGGAAATGTTGTCTTCCAAAGCTGGAATAGTTGCTGGCTTATTTCTGTAGACTTTAGACTTGACGTAGCCCCACAAAAAATAGTCTAAAGGCGTCAAATCGCATGATCTTGGTGGCCAACTTACCGGTCCATTTCTTGAGATGAATTGTTCTCCGAAGTTTTCCCTCAAAATGGCCATAGAATCGCGAGCTGTGTGGCATGTAGCGCCATCTTGTTGAAACCACATGTCAACCAAGTTCAGTTCTTCCATTTTTGGCAACAAAAAGTTTGTTAGCATCGAACGATAGCGATCGCCATTCACCGTAACGTTGCGTCCAACAGCATCTTTGAAAAAATACGGTCCAATGATTCCACCAGCGTACAAACCACACCAAACAGTGCATTTTTCGGGATGCATGGGCAGTTCTTGAACGGCTTCTGGTTGCTCTTCACTCCAAATGCGGCAATTTTGCTTATTTACGTAGCCATTCAACCAGAAATGAGCCTCATCGCTGAACAAAATTTGTCGATAAAAAAGCGGATTTTCTGCCAACTTTTCTAGGGCCCATTCACTGAAAATTCGACGTTGTGGCTCGTTAGTAAGTCTATTCATGATGAAATGTCAAAGCATACTGAGCATCTTTCTCTTTGACACCATGTCTTAAATCCCACGTGATCTGTCAAATACTAATGCATGAAAATCCTAACCTCAAAAGAATCACCCTTTATATATATATATATATATATATATATATATATATATATATATATATATATATATATATATATATATATATATACCAAACGCTATATCAATATTTCTGGTAGGCACATTTTTTGGCCGATCAAACTTATTATACCCTGACCACTATGTGGTTTAGGGTATAACAAGTTGCAAAAGGCTGCTCTAAACAAAGTCGATTTTACCACAAACAATCTTGAAAATCTAATGTGCATTCATTTCAGATGTACTGGGAGTGAATCAACACCAAATGAATCTGATATATTCTCTCCTCTTCTGTCCCATATGGAACTAAGCAATGAAGATCCAATACGCATTGATGGTGACATAAATTCTCCTCCCAAAAGATGGACTACCATTCTAAGACGCATCGATGGTACTCAAAATTTCGATCGCATTTGGTTGGAGTATAAAAACGGATTTGGTAACATATCAGGGGAATTCTTTATTGGTCTGGAAAAATTATACGCCATAACTATGCTCCAGCCACATGAGCTGTTAATTGTGTTAAAAGATTTCAACAATGAAATGCGTTATGCTCGATATGACCATTTTATCGTTGGGAGTGAAGAAGAAGAGTATCCCTTGAAGAATTTAGGGAAATATGAAGGTACAGCTGGCGATGCTTTAAGCTATCACAATGGAGGCAAATTTTCCACGAAAGATCGTGATAATGATGATCAACAGAAAATAAGTTGTGCTCAAAAATTCGGTGGTGGTTGGTGGTATAGAGCATGTCATGAAAGGTGCTGACAATTGTGGATAAGGAATATTTGAATTCAGTTCACCAATTATTGCAATTTTTTTTTCAGCAACCTCAATGGTCAATATGTGCATAGTGATCACGATCTATGTTATGCATCGGGCATACATTGGAAGGGTTTTCACAGCCGATGGTATTCGTTAAAATTTGCTGAGATGAAAGTACGGCCAAGCCATAAATCATAATGACTCCCATCATGAACTTTTCAAAATTTTGGATCAATGGAAGCAGCTCCAAAAATATTAGCTCGTTCACGGATGTTCAAATCAATTTTTTTACATCATATGAAGTTAATTTGATATGTCATATAAAATAAGTTATTTCACCATTTAATGTGAGTACTAAGTTCGAGTTTAGGTTACGTTAACCTACTAAGTTCGAGTTTAGTCGCTATAATCAAAAATAAATCAGTAAAAAGAGTATAAAATTAAACCTCTATGATGCAAATTTTAATATAACTCAATGGGGAATAGCTCAAAGCAACTTTTTATAAAGTTTATATTCTTTAAAATGGATTATTAAAGAAAAGCAATCGTGAAAAATAGCGATTTTAGAGGCTAAACTCGAACTTAATACCAACCTTTAGACAAAAAAAACTGGAAAATAATTTTCATAGAATTAATGGTAATACCAAGAAATTCCGAATATTCCGATCAGCGAAGCAGTTTCGCTGGTGGAGGCAACCTAACCTAACCTAAGAAATGGAATGAAAGAAATGGAATTCCACAGTCTGGGGGTTCTACTCTCCATATTAACTGCAATTGTCGTGAAATTAATTCACTAGCAGAAGCAGAGATGGTTTGTCGAAATCTGCGACGTATTTGTCTGTCGAAAACTGCGATCTAAAAAATTGTATTTCAGCCCATTTCAGAGCATAATATATTTAATTAATAATGGTTAAAAAAAATATCTTGTTTCCCTCTATTTTGATATTTTTTTTTGAGATTTGTGTAATCCAGCTGATTACAGAAAAGTTTATTAAAGGCCGAGGAATTCATGACACGAAATTTGCACGTTCGTGAAGTGGATATCCGAACATGGACGTCTATATTTTATTATTTATTACAAATCATATATTATGTTTATATATTTTTTGTGAACTGCACGGTATGAACTAAAGCCGATTATTTCCTGAAATTTTTAGTAAAGAAATTTGGTGTGTTTTCGTTCAATATTAGCATATTTTAAATAACCAAGGCATAAAAACAACAATATAATTCAGCCCATGTCTTATAATTCGTTTAGAACTAAAAGACTTTTTAATATTAAAAATTCAGTAGTTTGATTTTCTATAGCTCTAACTGTATATGCGAAATTTCATCGAAATCGGTTCAGATTTTGTCAAATTTGGCCGTAAACCCTTATTTATCAATCGATCGTAACAACCCTGCCAACATTTTTTGAATTTGGGGGCGCTTCTGAGAATCCCCACTACGTCGAAAACAGTCATATACGATATCCAAAACTCCTCGGAAAAGCGCCGTCACTATTGAGAAGTTGTACCACGCCAAGTTACTACAAAAAAGTATCGCATGAGTGCAATTATTAGGTGCCCTTCTGGATACATTTAGAAGGACGCCAATAAGAGCCCCTTCAAACAATCAGACAAAGTGCATTTTAAGATAGTTGTAAAAGAATCATTGTGGTCAAGTAAAACACGATTTTTTAGATGTTTATTAATTTTATTAAACATTTATAAATTCTCATAAATATAACATTTATACGACTATCACATCACATTTAACATATTTTTATGCATTAATAAAAGATTAATGTTGAGTTACAAGTTGCAAGTTACATGTTGTAGCGTCTATCAGCCAGTGCTTTTATTTCCAATGGAGGCAGCGTGTCTGGAAAAATATTTGAAAAACTATCACTTTATTCCATTTGGAAAGTCAAAAATTGTTCACCAATATACCTTTCACAATTTTAAGCGAAATAACTATCTTTTCAGCACTTCATTATCATTTTTATTTAAATAAATTATAAGAAGCTAGATGTGCTTGTTGTTTCACAAAATATAAAATGGCTCTTGTAACAATAGTGATGGCAAAATACTATCACAGTTGGCGATTGTTGCAGTGTCACTTACGAGTCTGTGGTAGCGATGAGGATGAAATGGAACTTTGAAATGCTGGCAGGGAAAGGTTGGCTAAATGTAATCTTCTATAGCACTAACTGTATGTGCAAAATTTCATCGAAATCAGTTCAAATTTAGATATGGCTCCCATATACTATACGTATCGCCCGATTTTGAAAAATTTGCCCCTAATAACCTTATTCTTGACCATAGGGGCCTCATTTATTAACTGATCGTACTCAAATTTTATACAAAGTGACCTTCGGTGATATCAATCATACCTGCAAAATATTATACAAATTGATTCAGATTTAGATATAGGCAGTAGCGTAGCTAGACAATTTTCGTAGGGGGGGGGGCTATAGCCTTTAGTATAAGCCTTTAGTAAAACACACCTTAAGCCAACAAAACTGGGTAAAATAAAAAGAAAATTTCGTTAAAACTGTTCAAGAGGCTTTGCAGCATATACTGAATTTTACCGTATAAATTTTTCTTGTGTCGTTTTCTTGAGTTTGTATCGTTAACATTGAGTTTTAGTCAGCTGGCAAAAAAATTGGGGCATTAGAGGGTTAATATTTTATTTTATAAAAATAAATAAAAAGTCAGACTTCAACATAACTAGACAATTAATTTATAATAAAGCAAATAATAGTTCCATAATTTTTCCCAGCAAAAAAAAAATGGAAGTTGTTCTAAAGACACAATTTTATGGTAAAAGCACTTCCAAAAATGTCCTCATTAAGATGCTAATTGTTTTAGCTATGCAGGAAGTTTTTAAATTCAATTTCTATAACTTTTTTAATGGGTATTTTTTTAAATACATTAAAAAAGGGTAAACATTAATAACATTTTGCCGCAAAAAAGCCAAATCTATTCTAGAAATATCGATAATTTTTGGAAATGTTCGAGGTCAAAAGTTTCGGTGTAAGAACACATTAAAAAAATAAAAATTATTTATTTGGAAAAAATATCACACAAACTTTTAATTCACATTCAAAACATTGAATTCAGATCACACCCTAAAAAGTGATTCAAATTCAGTGCAACAGCTGTTGAAATGGTGGACATCTGTCCTAGTTAAATTTATAACTTCTGCGCCAATTTTCCACCGCTTCCGGATCCAAATATAACATTTTCACTACTTTTTTGTAACGCTTTTTTGCTGGATACAATGGAAAATCGTAAATAGGCTTTCAAATTCTGGGGGGCTAAAATTTTTCTGGAGGGGTCTAAGCCCCCTCCCCAGAGGCCTTCCTACGCTTATGGATATAGGTCCCATATATATGCATCGCTCGATTTTGTCATATTTGGCCATAATACTCTTATTTATTAACCTATGTTATTCAAATTTCAAATTTTGATGTACTAGCTGATCGTATTTAGACTTACATGTAGCTCTTACATAAATCTATTGCCCTATTTGCAGAAATTTGGATTTATTACCCATAACTAATTGACCGATTTCCTCTTTTTTAATAATGGACTCAATATTAGTGGCATACTAACACTTTTGGTGCAAAATAAACTCTACACCCAGATAAAAGTGCCTTCGAAACTAAAGGAAACATTTTTCATCAGCATAGTTTATCCATTTTATTTCCATTAAGGTAAATTTTTGTGAGAAATAATAAAATTTACTCGTTTCAGTAAAAAAAAATCCTAAACTGTAAGCAGTTGGGAATAGTTCATTAACTAGAATAAGGCATGGAATTTTACTCATACTGTTTTCTTCGCTGGGTATAAGAATTTCCTACTGAACAAGAAAGTTTTATTCACCGATAACAAAGCATTCGTAAAAATAAACAAAAAACGAACTAAGACCAAGTTTCCTCAAAATTAGTAAAATTTCTTATAAAATGATAATTGCGACTTCCTTTATAATAGAAACTTTTTCATATATACGAACAACACTTGGCTTAGAAAAATATTTTAGTTCATTCGTACTAAGAAGTATGCAATCCTTTCAAAACTTAAGGAAACAAACTTGTTAGAATATAGGAAATTTTCCTATATTTCTATTGTCTACCTGTAAACGATACCTGTCATCGTAATCGATGTGTTTGCGCGTGGGTGTAATCGATATGTTTGCGCGTGGTTTGTTTTTTTTAGTTGGAATCGCGTTGTTGTGGTATACGGAGAGATTGTTAAAAAATAATATGGTAATATAATAAATAGCAAATAAAATATATACAATATTTGTTATTTTAAATTAGTGAGAAAATTTTTCGTTTTTTGAAAATAAATCTATCAATGTCGTGACGGTGTATAAAGGAAGAAAACACCAGCAGAATAACAACCCTTTCATTTGTCTTCATTTTGGAATCTTCAAATATCAGGTAATATTCAGTGACGCTAACCTTTTGTAACAAAAATGTTTTATCATTTTTTATATTTGTAGGTATTGAAATTGTAAAAGGAGGACAAAATCGTTAGGAAGCAACTTATTAAAAGTGAAAAGTACAAGAAGAAGATGAAAAAGTGCGTTTTACAGTTGATAATATCACATATTTATTAATATATTTATTAAGAATCAACAGCATCGACTATCCTTGAAATATTAGTTTATTATTCCACTATTTCCAATATATGTTTGGGTAGTCTAAGTTCCAAACATTTTGTATTTTTGCATCCAAATTCAATAATATTGTCTTCCAAAAAACAATGTGTTACTATGTGACCATATAATATGTTTGGAAGCATTTTGCACCCAAAAATATTATATGCTTAAAAAAAAATTCTCCCAAACAATATTGTGCTCAAAATTTTATTTATTTATTTATATATTTACAATCATAATGAATTATGAAAATAAACAGGTAATATAGGTTAGGTTAGGTTAGGTTAGGTTAAAGTGGCAGCCCGATTAAGATTCAGGCTCACTTAGACTATTCAGTCCATTGTGATACCACATTAACTAAAAGTACCTATTACATATGGGCACTTCTAGTTTTAACCGCTGAACCTTCTTGATTATTTTTCTTTGTTGAACCAACCAGATTGTTCCAAAAACAGTAGCAGACTGCTTAAGTTAACGTTTTCCAGATCCGCCAGTAAGCTGAAGCTATATGCTCCTAAAAGTTGCTTGCGCTTTACACAAAATGCAGGACACTCACACAAGAGGTGTTTAATTGATTCTTTTTCCTCCGCATCATGACAGCTCATACAATAGTCATTATACTTCGCGCCAATAGTTTTTGCAAAATCGCCTATCAGGCAGCGACCCGTTATAGCAGATATCAGGAGTGATATCTGACGTCTCGAGAACATTAGCATATCTAGTGTGCGGTTTAAGTTGAAATGGGGCCATATTTGCTTGGTGTCGTTACAACCCTTGCAATTCTCCCATCGAACATTTGCCATCATAACAGCCTTCTCACGCAGCATGAGCTTGCAGGTAGCTAGGGGCATACCAACAAATTCTAGTTCCCCTGGAATATGTAAGGTAGTCCCTAGCCTTGCCAACTCATCCGCTTCGCAGTTCCCCGGTATGTTCCTATGGCCAGGCACCCATATTAGGTGAATATTGTACTGCTCAGCCATCTCATTGAGAGATTTGCGGCAGTCGATGGCCGTTTTCGAGTTGAGGAACACAGAGTCCAAGGATTTTATTGCAGGTTGACTGTCTGAGTATATATTAATGCCCACATTTTTTGGAACATTACTTCTCAGCCAATTCGCCACCTCTCTTATTGCTAATATTTCAGCCTGAAAAACACTACAGTGATTAGGTAATCTTTTCGCTATTCGAAGTTCCAGATCATTAGAATATACTCCGAACCCCACTTGTCCATCCAATTTGGAGCCATCAGTGTAGAAATCTATATATTCTTTATTCCCCGGGGTCTGTGTGCACCACGCCTCACTGTTGGGGATTGGAGTCTCAAACTTTTTGTCGAAAAGTGGACTCGCCAAAGTGTAATCCACTACGTTAGGCACATCTGGCATTGTTTTGAGGACAGAACTGTGACCGTAACCTTTTTCCGACCACAGCGATAGTTCGCGCAACCGCACAGCCGTTGTTGCAGCTGACTGTTTGGCCAAAATGTCTAAAGGCAATAGATGCAGCACGACATTAAGGGAATTTGTTCCTGTCTTGCTGAATGCGCCTGAAATACACAAACACGCCATACGCTGAACTTTATCTAAACAAGTCGGTTTCTGAAGTGCCGGCCACCAGACTACAACACCATATAGCATTATAGGTCTAACCACTGCCGTGTATAGCCAATGCACAATTTTTGGTTTCAGTCCCCACTTTTTTCCTATTGCCTTTTTGCACGAGTACAAAGCTACAGTTGCCTTTCTCGCCCTTTCTTCAATATTAAGCTTAAAGTTCAGCTTCCTGTCCAAAATAACGCCAAGGTATTTTGCACATTCACCAAAGGGAATTTCAATACCCCCTAAGGAAATAGGCCTAACCGTGGGAGTTTTGCGATCGTTGCAGTACATGACTAATTCTGTCTTTGCAGGATTTACCCCAAGACCATTGTCTTTCGCCCATTTCTCAGTCATCCGGAGGGCCCTCTGAATAATATCTCTGATTGTGGATGGGAATTTTCCCCTGACTGCCAGAGCCACATCATCTGCGTATGCCACCACTTTTATCCTTTCTTTTTCTAGAGTAACCAGAAGGCTATTTATAGCAACATTCCAAAGAAGAGGTGATAGGACTCCTCCTTGGGGAGTGCCTCTGTTCACATACCTTTGTATGTTTGCTTGTCCTAGTGTGGCTGAAATACGTCTCTTCATTAGCAGTTCGTCTAACAGCCTGAGTATACATGGATCAACATTCAGAGTTGTCAGTCCATTTAATATCGAGCTCGGATGGACATTATTGAACGCCCCTTCGATGTCCAGAAACGCCACGACTGTGTATTCTTTGACAGATAGTGAGCTTTCAATAAAGCTGACTAGTTCATGTAGTGCGGTCTCAGTAGACCTGCCCTTCGAGTATGCATGCTGTCGTTTCGAGAACAAACTTGAATCGATGCTAGTTCTAAGATAAATATCTATCATCCTCTCCAGAGTCTTAAGTAGGAATGAGGATAAGCTGATTGGTCGGAAATCCTTCGCCCTCGAGTGAGAGGCTTTTCCCGCTTTAGGTATGAAAACGACTTTTGTTTCCCTCCACTTTCCTGGGATATATGATAAGTTGATACATCCTTTATATATCACCGACAACCAGGGGATAATTTTGTCAGTTACAGCTTGTAACTCCGCCGGAGTAATTCCATCAGGTCCAGGGGATTTGAATGGTCCAAAGCTATTTAGCGCCCATCTTATTCTAGTTTCCGATACAATTTCCTCGACAGGAAACGACCGCTGAGCAACTGTGGCACCGCCAGTACATGGTTCAACCGTCTGATTTCCAGGAAAATGTGTGTCCAATAGTACCTCCAGCGTCTCCTTACTGGACGTTGTCCAATTGCCCTCCGATGTTTTAATGAAACCTGGAGCGGAGTTGGTGGATGCTAGAACCTTCCGTAGTCTGGAAGCCTCGGACGTATTCTCAATACTGCTGCAGTAAGCATTCCAAGAGTTATGCTGAGCCTTTCTCAGTTCTCGCTTGTATCCTCTCAGATTCTTCTTGTAAGCGTCCCAGTCCTCAGGGGCTCTGGTGGACTTTGCCTTGTTAAAGAGCTTCCTGCAGGATTTCCTCATATTACTTAATTCCGTAGACCACCATGGTGGTCGATGTTTCCCCCTTGGCTTTCCTCTAGGGCATGCAGCTTTCAGTGAGATGTTGAAGGCCTTAGTAATCCGCTCCACTGCGTGTTCGATATCTTGCACATTTCTCATATTTGTCTCTGTTATTTCCGGTATCATCATATTGAACGATTCCCTATACCTATTCCAGTCAGCTTTCCTAACATTTGGCGGAAATATGATCTTGGTGATATGAACATCAAATTTGAAACTGATGTAGCGATGATCTGAGAAGCTGTGTTCACTTAAAACCTGCCACTCAGATATCATTTCATTTAGTTCTTGCGAGGCCAAGGTGATGTCCAAAACCTCTTGCCTGTTTTTAGTGACAAAGGTTGGGACATCTCCCTTGTTGCAAACTACCAGATTAGTACGCAAAATAAACTCTATTAGCGACTCTCCCCTTTCATTAGTATCACTACTTCCCCATATACTATGATGTGCATTCGCATCGCATCCCATAATGAGTTTCGCCTTTGTTTTCAGTGACTCCTCCACTAAGGTCTTAACGGCATATGGAGGCATCTCCCTGTCATGTCCCATGTAGACCGAAGATACCCAATATTTGCATTTGGCTATTTCTAAACTTGCAACGACAGTGTCTGTATTGCACATTGAGGGAAGCAGAAACAAATTGAGCTCGTTTTTAGCAATTATACAGGCTCGATTTACATCATTACCAGTATACTGCAATAGTTTGAACCCCGGAGTACTTAATTCACATATTTTGTTTTTGTAAACATATGGTTCTTGAATAAGAACTATATCTATGTCCCCTTTCATCAGGAGAACTTTTAAGGCAGCACATGCAGCCTTACAATGATGAAGATTTATCTGGAGGATCCGTAGGACCATCGAGATTTTCAACAACCGTCACATCAGCCGCTTCGATCGAGTCATCAAGAATGTCCTCTTCAGAGATATCGGTGACTCTCGCAATAACCATAGGTTCGACTTTGGTGAGTTCTGAGGCAATAGAAGCCTCCTCACGCATACGGTATCTATCCATGTCTTCAACTTTGGTATCTCCCTCGACTTCGCAAGAGGATCCGCTTACTTCTGATTCAGACAGAGGCTTGTCCATTTCTGAATCCTTTAGCTGATCGTTTTTATACACCTTCATTTGGATATAATGAAAGCCATAACATACACGGCCCTGGGACTTTGCCAGATGTGGCAAAGACTGAGTGTTCAATATAAACACTGCATGCCGTCTTGGTCCATCCACTTCATCCAAACGGCCAACCTTCCAATCAGCTGTTGGAAGATCTGGATTGCATCGTTTCAGTCTATTTAAAATAGATTCAGGGTCAGAAGGGTTTGCAGGTATCCAGGCATGTGCTCTAGGTCTAGCCGGTATGTCTTTCTTCTCGACTAACTCTAGAGCAGCTCCTTCCCAAACTTCACCAATTAGTATCAGAGCAGCTTTAAAACATTCTATGGACCTCTGGTCCTCAAATGCGACTAGCTTAAATCGTCCTTGATACCAACCAGCCTCTTGGTGTCGAGGATCTGGGCCGGGAAACTTTTCCAGTACCTGTGAGTAGACGACAGATAGAGCATTCTCAATTTCCCCCCATTTTTGCTTTGGAACCATACCGTCCAATGCTCCTTTATTAATGATAGCCATCACAAGGCTATCTTTAGCAACTGAGGCAAACGATCTTTGATCCCTTTTGGAGGATGGCAGCTCATCCGGCGATCGTTCCCTTTTTCCAGTCTCAAGAATTCCTTGAGCCCATTTTAAGGAATCGCTTTGTTTAGCCGACAACGTGCTTGGGTCGACTGATCCTAACTTCTTTAGGATAAACAAAGCATTTCTGCGTTCCTTGAATCTCTATATAGGTAATATAGGTGCTAACAACATAGGTTTTCAACCTGAATGCTCAAAATTTTGTTTCTGCCCAATTGTATATTCCCCGACATCTTTCTCACTTCCACGAGATTTTTTAGTTCTTAGCACCTTTTTCTGTAATACAAACATTGTAGAAGAAATTATTCAATTTTATGATTTTTTTTATTTTAATTTTACCTTTTGCCGGACGGGGATTCGAACAGCGGACCACACAGTTTGTAAGGATCAAAGAAGTAGCTGATCAATTGCCCAAGGAAAAATAAAATGTTAATTTTGTAATAACAAGCAACAACCACCAACTTAATTCAATATCGCTCCCTGTTAAATAGCACTCCAAGCTACTAAACACATATATGTTTATAGGCTATTTCTAAATTAATATATGTTTGCATCCAAGCATATTATATTTACAAACATTTTATGTCCCAAACATAATATGTTCTAACATATTAACATATATGTCCCAAACATGTTATGCTAGTTTATGAACATTATATGCTTGCACTCAAAAATATTTTGTTTAAAAATTTGTGTTCCAAACATATAATGTTCAAATCAGTTAAATTTTTTCATTCTGTAGTATAGTGGTACATAAATATAGGAAAATGCTAACTAATATATGGAATGCATTATACCTAATTTCTACGAAAATCACATCGTTCAAACAAATAAAAATGTCTTTGGCGCTATACGAAGTTCAACTTTCTTCACAATGAGTTCATTTTAACTTAAAGAAGTGGTCACTTTTTTCTGGGTGTAGCTCCTAATATTGAACATTTCTGCTCAGATTGTGACAAGACACCCATAAACATGTACCCACCTTTATGTTCTCCAAAACCTTTACCAATGATACCCCACAAATGCTTATGTTTACTAATTCAGTAGGGGTGGTTTAGGGTATGATATAGTCGGCCCCGCCCGACTTTCTACTTTACTTTGCACGAGTACAAAGTTACCGTGGCTTTTCTCGCCCTTTTTTAATATTAAGCTTAAAGTTCAGCTTCCTGTCCAAAATAACCCCAAGGTAATTTGCAGACTCTTTAAAGAGAATTTCAATATCCCCTAAGGAGATGGACTTAACCGTGGCAAAGAATGCAGTACATGTAGGGGTTTTTTATGGACTTTTCCATTCCCGGGAAAACGGGAATTTTTGTCGAATTTTCCGGGATCCCGGTCAATGGGAAACTTGCTTCGATACGGCATATATTTAGACATTTAAATAAATTAGAAATCGACTAAAGCTACGGTTATAAGGCGCTGTCTGGACAACTAACAATGTATATTTTGCTAAAATAAGAAATATTTTGTAATAACAAAATACAAAAAGATTTTACAGTGGTCATAATGGACACTCTCTTCCAATATAGTGGGATTTTTTTGTAACATTAAAATTTGTATGGAAATGAAACTTTCGATGTCACCATCGTAAAATAGAGTAACTATATGTCTCTATATGTACTTGTTCGGTCTATATTCCCCGAAAGAATATATAGATGGTATTACTATATTTGAAATTAAAGTAACTATCATAATAAAAGTTGTCATTTTAATATTTCATAAACCCATCCATGCAATAATTATGAAAATATTTTGAAATTATGCAATTGCAAAAGTGGTTATATAAGGTAAAATTACCCATTGTTTATAAAAGTTAACTACGGCACGGTCACACTGGGCAAATATTTCAGAATCAGAAATCGAAAAAAAAAATCGTCGCCACAGTCAAACCAGCAAATGTTTTTTTTGATATGGGATATGTTATATCACGCTAGCAGTATTTTCCAAAAACGATATTTCGAAAGTGCTCCTGGAAAAAAGTTTGACACTGATTTTAGGCAAATATTTGCCTACACCCAGAGAAGGAATATGATCACCTCAACCATGTTTCAAGAGCAAAATGTTATTTTTGAATGGTGACCATGTAACATGTTTGTCGCAACCATGTTATTTTCTCGGAGGTTATGTGTCTGATTTCGGCAAGCATATTATTTTTGGCGAGAAAAAAACATTTTTGCCATAAACATGTTACTGGTTACCATCCAAAAATAACATTTTGCTCTTGAAACATGGTTGAGGTGCTCATATTCCTTCTCTGCGTGTAGTGTGACTATACCCTTAATCTACCAGTCTATTGAAATGCCGGTTTACAGAAATATGACGATAAAAAATTAGAAAGAGCAACATTCTTTTAACCAATTGGTAGGACGTTAGAACCTGGGCTATAACCCATGACTACACCCAAAGAAATTTGTTAGTAGGAACAGCAGAAAAGTCTGCTAAAACAGGAGACAGTCTGCTGAAAAAGACACAGCAGTCATTGTTTGCTGAAATAGCAAACATTTCCTGCTATTTTTGAAGCTCGATTATACTAAAACGTGTTTTATTTTGGCTAAAACAAATAAAAATGTCAACTTAGGAGCTATCCTAACATAATTAAAACAATATTTTATGAATATCTATAGTATTTGACCAAAAATCTGAATATTTATCGAATTGAGGCATAACAGCAAACAAAATGTTTGCTGAACGTATTTAGGAGCTTGTAAGTATATTACAGTGCAAAAATATTCCAAAAACTACTTTTGGTTCTTAAATATGATTTGGGGAAAAATTCATAACCTAAAAATTTTATAAATTGTTGTTCATTAGGCCGTGAAATACAAAAATATAACAGTAGATATCGACTGCTGTTTTTAGCAGACATTTTTCTATGAGTGTATATATGTCGAACAAGGCAACTATTACTACTTGGTACCATATTCAAATAGGAGAATGCAATTTCCAAAGAAAACATTTTTACTTAAATTATTTCATTTCATAGTTTATTTTATCTAAACAACAATTAAATTGTATTATATGTATATTCCTCTCGAGTATACCCCATACATATGAGAATCAAAATCTGCTCAAAATGGGGTTGAAGTCGCTTATTTACAAAGAAAACAACAGTTGAAAATAGTTAAAGTAGATTTTGGAAGTGTAATGAGAATGATGATTTACCCAATGGCGCTAAAAATAATGTTTATGTAGTATTTATCCCTCTATTTTACATTGAATACTGTCTTTGCAAGATTTACCCCTAGACCATTCTCTTTCACCCATTTCCCTGTCATCCGGAGGGATCTTTGTATAATATCTCTAATTGTGGATGGGAATTTTCCCCTGAATGCTAGAGCCACATCATCTGCGTATGTCACCACTTTTATCCCTTCTTTTTTAGGGAAACCAGAAGATTGTTTATAGCAACATTCCAAAGAAAAGGTGATAGAACTCCTCCTTGGGGAGTGCCTCTGTTCACATACCTTTGTATGTTTGCTTGTCCTAGTGTGGCTGAAATACGTCGATTCGTTAGAGGTTGGTCTAACAGCCTAAGTATTCCTAGATCAACATTCAGAGTTTTCAATCCATTTAATATCGAGCTCGAATGAACATTATTGAATGCCCTTTCGATGTCTTAAAAAGACACAATTTTGTATTCATAGTGAGCTTGCAATAAAGCTGACTAGTTCAGCAATGTTCGTTGAAGGAAATATTTTGTTTGAGAAGAAAGTGTTTGTTTTTGGGTGTCGAATTAATGGCCAGAGACGAACCTGCATTCAAGAAAAAAGGTTATACTCTTTTCCAAATATGATGCGTTTGGAAAATGAGCATAACAAACATTGTTCTTTAGTTACATTTTTCTGTGTTTCTTTCAAAAAGTTCAAACTTTTATGGCAATATTCCATGTCTCTCAAAACTTCACATATTTATGTACGTTTTGTTTGTCTAATTATTAGTATCTGACAACGTGTGGTGTGATAGATTCCTGCTATATAAAAGTTTTGCGATTAAGTTTTCCAAACTATTATCGCTGTCACCTAAATACCGAGACATAGACCAAAGATGATCTTTTCACGTAAAAGTTTCTCCTGTGACGACGGAATAACATGATTTGTGTTTTTACATTGTCCCAACCCCAAGTCTGAACAGCTATTCGTGACTGGATATGTATAGGATGTAACTGTCAGGTTTTATTAACCAGTACACGCCTAAGGTGGGGGACACCTACGCTCCCTCAACTATGACATGGCATGCAACAATAATAAGTCAATTGCAACCTTTCCGTCGATTGATTTGATGGAAGAGACCACAAAACGGAAATGATTAGAAAACATGAACTATTGACATTTTCTCCTCTACCGGGTGCTTAGAACACTGCAGGGGTGTTGGAAATTTTATCCTGGTATTTTTTTGAAATCGGAGTTTTTTTACTACGCCACTGTCACTCCATAAAGAAAATTTATTGTCACAAATTTCTATGACATCGAAATACAAATTTAATTTCGTCTTCAGTCATGGACAAACGGTGCTATTGTTCATGTGAACTCAAGAATAAAACTCAGGGCGAAAGCACCGGTTGGCGAAGTACTTTCTATTATCCGGGTGGAGGAAATTATCGAGGTTATTGGTTGAAATCCCAACATCATCGTTTTGGAGTTAAGGAGACCAAGAATCATTTAATTTACGATGGTCAATGGAAACAGGGTAAACGACATGGATGGGGAATGATGCGCCGGCGCTTGCCTATTGGTAAAATGGAGAGAATTTACTCTGGTCAATGGCAGGATGATATGAAATGTGGTGAAGGCAAACAATTCTATGGGAATGGTGATATTTATTATGGATATTGGCTACATAACAGGCGTCATGGATTGGGTATTCAATGGTATAATAATGGAAATATCTATGTGGGTGAATGGCAAGTGGATGTTGCTCATGGCTTGGGAGTTATGTTTTATGGTTTGAGTTTGAGAACTTAAATTAAGATATTCGATGACTTTTTTTATATTTTTAGCAAATGATAATCGATATGAGGGCTGTTTTGCACGTGGGGTCAAACATGGCGAGGGCACATTCTATCACATGAGTAGTGGCCAAATACAAAAAGGCATGTGGGAGAATGATGTTTGCAAGACATCAATGGTCCAAGACGAATTCCGTAATCAGGCACGCAATCCGACACCATATCCTATTCCTCCGGTAAGTTTTCAGATTTTCACTTTACAGTGGGTATAAAGTTCGAGTTTAGCCGTTGGTGACATTTTATCACTACTACTTTTCTTTAATAATCCATTTTAAGGAATACAAACTTTGTGAAAATTTGCTTTGGGCTTTGGGCCATCAAGTTATAATACCTATATTAACTTCATAACCTCCCCCAAGTCCTCTGCAAATATCAAGTACATAGGAGAAGTTAAATTTTTTCAATGTACTTTAAAAAAGCATTTCTTATTAGCCTCGACTCCAGAGTCGACTCCAGGTGGTGTACCTAAATCTCATTTTAACAGTATTCCAATTGTAATTTTAAGGTGTAGTTTTCCAAAAATAGACCGATTTAAGTATTCTATTTTGCCATACATATGTGTTTATATGTCAAAATGAACTTTAACCCTTTCACTACCGATGTCCACTTAAGGGCTGTTTTCTTTTAGCACTGGATACCCTAAGCCGTGAAGGACTAAAAGAAAACAGAGTTCTCGTTTATCCAGGACATCTCCAAAAATATGCAACACTGTCATCAGCTGTTGAAAAACAATCACAGAAAAGAAGTGAAATCTTGCATTTTTAATGTATGAAATGCTCCAATTAGTAATAAATATTTACTGCTGCGATTATTTATGACACTATACCACTTTGAATTACATGTTTTTCTATAAATTAGTCACAATTAAGTGCTATTGTGAATCAATGAAGCGTCACTTTATCAAAACACAATCTGGCAAGATCGGCGCGACTTGCACTGATGAGATGTTCTGGATAGAACACTAGTGCAACGATGTTCTGAATAGCCCATACAAATGTTGTATCCAGTGCAAAAAGAAAACAGCCCTTTAGAAGGACATTCGAAAAAGACACCAAATTCTATTTTTCCATTTAGTTTCGATTTATTTCTTGATGTTATTTTAAAGTAGATGCTTTAATCTAAATAAGCTATAAATATTTTCTATATTGGTGAGCCCTAAAATACATTTTTATAAACTTCTTTAACAATAAACGAAAAATATGAAATTTTGAGACAATTGTTCTTCTAGTAAATGGACATTAATACCAAAACTATAGCTGATACTTTTTTGTATTTTTTCTCACACTTTGAAAGATATTGTAGCCTAAAAAGAGCTTATTTTCGTAAGGCCATTAGGTCACAATTCAAGAATCAAGTTTTTAGAACAAGCTCATATAGCTCTTGAAGTAATTGAGATAGGTTCTCAAAATGACAATTTTTGTTCTACATGCTGTTAGTACTAGTAAAAACAGATGAAAAATTAAAGTTTCTAACATCAGGTTTATTTCGGTAGTGAAAGGGCTAATTTTCGATACGACCCGACGACAAATCACAGCATTTCAGGGGTGTTAAGAACTCTACATTTTAATTTCGGGCCAATAAATTAAAATACGACACAAGGCTATATACACTGTTAGAAAAATATGTTTTTCATATGTTCCGATATAAACAAAATGTGTTTCGGGCACAATTTTTAAACACAATATATTTAAGTGCAAACATGTAATGTTCCTAAACTAACACTAAATGTTTGGGACATCTATGTTAATATGTTAGAATATATTATGTTTGTGGCATGAATGTTTCATAAAAATCATATGTGTGAATACAAACATATATAAATTTACAAATTTCGACTAAACATACATATGTTGTGATATTTTATTCAAAGCGACAGAGAGAGTATAGAGAGAAATAGAGATGGAAACCGGGAGAGTTGACGAAAGATATCAATATAACACAGCAAAAGAGTCAAAAGAGAACAATTTCTGTGAAACCGCTTGTATGTTGTTTCGGAAAACTGTTTTATGATAAGGCCAAAAATTTGATATGTTTAAGTCTAAATATTATTTAATTTGAATAAAGAGAATAGACATTAGGAACCAAGAGAATAGACATTTGAAAAACAAACAGCATATGTTTTCGCCTTGAGAGCAGCATTTTATGTATGTGTGGACGTGCGTTGGGTTTATCATTTTGGCATTATGGGCACAATTTTTTTCTTGGTTCGTTAAAAGAAATCAGGGGTCTTCATAAAAATAACGAAAGGGCACTATACTCTTTTTAGAGTTGGGACAGTAAAATGAAATAAGGAGGAAATAGTGAAAAATTACACACTAAAATGTAAAAAAACAAACTTTAGTTCCTCTTTATTAAAAACTAGTCCACGAGGAGTTGACGGACACCATCAAATATAAAAGCGGGCATTAAGTTCGAGTTTTACAGCTAAAACAATTTAAAAAGTTTATTTTCTTTAAAATGAATTATTAAAGAAAAATAAAAGGAATTTTAGAGCGATGGTGTTAAATGCTAGTAAAAAACTGTTCACTCCCAAATAAATTTATGTTTATATTATAAAATTATGTATGTATGTTTATACTCGACTCCACGTTCTTCTTTTGTTAGTTTTTGAAGTCCTTCCAAATTTTAAAGTTTTGTACAAAAACAGTTTTTTATTACAAGATTGTTATTTTTGCAATAAAAAATAATATTTTATCCAAAAATCAGTCAATTTCGTTTATATCAAGCACTGTTACTGACTATAAATCTTTAATAACGCACATTTCGAAGTTTCATTTAAAAAAAATTAATATAGTATAAATATAAATGTGTAAATTAAAAAAAAAAAAAAACAAAAAAAATGTTCGGTCGGAGCAGGGGTTGAACCCACGACCCTTTGCATGTAAGGCAGACATGCTAACCACTGCTCCACGCGGCAAACAAATGTATGTTTCTGTTAAATAATGTTATGTTTGCATGGGCTCGTGGGCGCTGCAAACTATGCTATATAAATGTAGCTTAAAACGATAATTATCTACTGGTGACTATAACAGCTACGTAGCCCAGTGGATAGTGTGTTGGCTTATAAACTGTATGGTCCTCGGTTCGATTCTCCGTGCAGGCGAAAGGTAAAATTTTAAAAATTTATAAAAGTGAATAATTTCTTCAACATTATTTGTATTACAGAAAAAGGTGCCAATAACTATAAAATTTCGTGGAAGTGAAAATTACGAGTATGTTAGGGAATGAGCACAATCGTGTTTGGGAAAAATTCTTCCAAGCATATAATATTTTTGGCTCAAAATGCTTCCAAACATATAATATGTTCACATAAAACAAACATATTAATGTTTCGGCAGTATGCAATAATATATGTGCTTCCTGCAAAATATGTTTGGAACATATGTTAAAGAAGCGATTTTTTTTGAGGGTGTAGAGACCACATCAAAATATGGGTAGATAACAACAATCTCCAGAATATGAAGTAATAAAAACACAAAATTTCAAAAAATAATTAAGCTTCCAGAAGTTTAAGAAGTAAAATCCTGGTATTGATCTATTTAGGCATTTTATAAAAAATAAATCTATATAAAAAAGAAAAATACACAAACATCAAAATGTCGGGCTAATCAGACAGAAAGTTTAGATGTTTAAAAATAAATTGTGTCGTATATATAAAACAAACATAAACTGCCATAAATTAGGACAGGCGTAATTAGAAATAACCACTACCATACAACAGATGACAGTTACGAATATTGTTTCTATAGAAGTAAAATGGTGAATTTATAAATGGTCTATCATGGACATTAGAGGCCATCAATTTAATGTAAAGAATTTCGAGTGGCTTTGATGAAACAAACGTTCTCCCAAAAGACCGACTCATATGGCAGTTTGGCAGAGATTTAATTCAAAGTTATAGCTGCCAAAGACATCGGGTGTATATAGAGATTTCTCAAGTAATTATCTCCATATACAAAATATGGGCCGACGGGAATTTTCCACATATGTTTATGGATCTCAAATCAACTCTAAATTCAAAATTTCTGACAAATCTTATGAAAATTTTAGACTGGGAAAAATTTCGTAAACCAAATCGGAAATGGGTTTATATGTAAGTGCTGTATAACAAAATTGTCTTCGAACTCGACATGCCTGCCAAAAAAGAACGTTACGTTCTACTGCTATATTGCCTTAAAATTGTACCTTTATCAAGAGTATATATCGATGCCCTCATTCCAAAGTACGCTAAGTCGACTTAGCATGTTTTGATGGAGTTCGCTGTTTTTTATTCGGATTGATGTGAATTGCATCCTGTCAAAAGTTCGAATTTATTGAACATTTCTATCAAAAGTTATGGTTAATATTGTACTTAGCTGGTGTCTAAAGTTGTAAAAAAAGTCCAATCAAAAAAGGGCAAAAAGCTTTGTTCGGTCTATTGTGGTCTAAGTCATTTTTAGCCATGTTCTATTATCACTATTTTGAGTTCGTACATACTAAAAAAAAAATTATAAAAAATATGATTTTGAGACCGAAAATAAGGAAATTTCTGTCTTATACGGGTTTTGAGAAATTTCAAAAAACAAAACTTGTTTCTTGTTTCCTGTAAAATTCACTTTTTAGACTTAGCGCACTTTGGAATGTAGACATCGATATTGGGTCATAAATCTGTAGTTTAATATGTTAAAAATGGACAATACAATTGATCGATTCAGCCCATATTCTGGTAAAACCTACTATTTATATCATCGTGAAATTTCACCCATATAAATACAATTTGAATGGCCTGAAATCCAGTACTTCGTTTTTCGTTGTTCGATTAAAAACTCTAATGGAATCTAATTTGTCGAAATATTTAGAAATATTTTGTTTCGCCGGAGTCGAGCAAAATTTTTACGACTCCAGCAAAATCTTCAGACTCCGACTCCAAGACTACGACTCCACAGCCCTGATTTTTAGGAACCTATCTAAGATCAATAAAATTAAAATAAGAATACAGATCTCATATCTGTGCTGCTAGTAATGGGGATTTCCCCCAAATTGGGGATATTTTTTGTGAAAGGGGACGAAATTTTCGAGTTGGGGACTTAGGTATTTGGTGGAAAATTTCCAGACATTTGGGGATTTTCGTGGGGACTTTTCGAAATCTTGTCAATATAGTAAATCAGATTTTGAATAATGGTTTACATGAAATACGTTTTTTTTTTTACTTTCTAAAAAGATGCATTAACCCTCTAATGCCCAAGCCCGCCTTTAGGCGGTCTTCATTTAATAAGGAAGCTTTTAGTAAAACACACCTAAAGCGAACAAAAATGGGTAAAACAAGAAAGAAAACTTAGTTAAAACTGTTCAAGAGGCTTTGCAGCATATACTGAATTTTATCGTATAAATTTCTCTTGTATAGTTTTCTTGCTTTTGTGTCGTTAACATTGAAAATTTAATCAGCTGGCAAAAACATTGGGGCATTAGAGGGTTAAGAAGAACAGTGCATCTTCAAAATATGAGAAAAGAAACCTTGCTCTTTAGTGCACGACATACATACGGTGCACATAAGCGAAGTAAGGTCTCTGGTGGGAGGGCTTAGCCCTTTCTAGAAAAAATTTAGCCTCTCCTAGAATTTGAAAACCTATGTATGATTTTCCATTACATATTGTTACTGTAGTATAGATAGAGGGGCTATAGCCCCCTGGTTAAAGTTGTCTACACCCTCAAAAAAAATCGCTTCTTTAACATATGTTCCAAGCCTATTTTGCAGAAAGCACATATATTATTGGATACTGCCGAAACATTAATATATTTGTTTTATGTGAACATATATGCTCGGCAGCATTTTGAGCCCAAAAATATTATATGCTTGGAAGAGTTTTTCCAAAGACGATTGTGCTCATTGCTTAACATAGTCGTAATTTTCACTTCCACGAAATATTTTAGTTCTTGGCACCTTTTTCTGTAATACAAATAATGTTGAAGAAATTATTCACTTATATAATTTTTTTAAATTTTACCTTTCGCCTGCACGGAGAATCGAACCGAGGACCATACAGTTTGTAAGCCAACACACTATCCACTTGACTACGTAGCTGTTATAGTCACCAGTAGATAATTATCGTCATAAGTTACATTTATATAGAATAGTTTGCAGCGCCCAAACATAACATTATTTAACAGAAACATACATTTGTTTGCCACGTGGAGCAGTGGTTAGCATGTCTGCCTTGCATGCAAAGGGTCGTGGGTTCAATCCCTGCTCCGACCGAACACTTTTTTTTTTAATTTACACATTTATATTTATACTATATAAAATTTTTATAATGAAACTTCGAAATGTGGGTTATTAAAGATTTGTAGTCAGTAATAGTGCTTGATATAAACGAAATTGACTGATTTTTGGATAAAATATTATTTTTTATTGCAAAAATAACAATTTTGTAACAAAAAACTGTTTTTGGTACAAAACTTTAAAATTTGCAAGGAATTAAAAAACTAACAAAAGAAGAACGTGGAGTCGAGTATAAACATACATAAATAATTTTATAATATAAACATAAATTTATTTAGGCGTGAACAGTTTTTTACCAGCATTTCTCACCATCGCTCTAAAATGCCTTTTATTTTTCTTTAATAATTCATTTTAAAGAAAATAAACTTTTAAATTGTTTTAGCTGCAAAACTCGAACTTAATGCCCGCTTTTATATTTAAAGGTGTCCTTCAACTCCTCGTGGACTACTTATTAATAATGAGGAACTAAACTTTGTTTTTTACATTTAATTGTGTAATTGTTCAATATTTCCTCCTTATTTCATTTTACTGTCCCAACTCTAAAAAGAGTATAGTGCCCTTTCGTTATTTTTATGAAGACCCCTGATTTCTTTTAACGAACCAAGAAAAAAATTGTGTCCATAATGCCAAAATGATAAACAAAACACATGTCCACACATACATAAAATGCTGCTCTCAATGCGAAAACATATGCTGTATGTTTTTCAAATGTCTATTCTCATGGTTCCGAATGTCTATTCTTTTTATTCAAATTAAATAATATTTAAAAATTTTTGGCCTTATCATAAAACAGTTTTCCGAAACAACATAAAAGCGGGTTCACAGAAATTGTTCTCTTTTGATTCTTTCGCTGTGTTATGTTGATATCTTTCGTCAACTCTCCCGGTTTCCATCTCTATTTCTTTCTCTATACTCTCTCGGTCGCTTTGAATAAAATATCACAACATATGTATATTTAGTCGAAATTTGTAAACTTATATATGTTTGCATTCACACATATGATTTTTATGAAACATTCATGTCCCAAACATAATATATTCTAATATATTAACATAGATGTCCCAAACATTTAGTGTTAGTTTAGGAACATTACATGTTTGCACTTAAATATATTGTGTTTTAAAATTGTGCCCGAAACACATTTGGTTTATATCGTAAAAAATGTAAAACATATTTTTCTAACAGTGTAGATACGGCAATGACGATGCAATTGGAGCATTTGGAGTAGAATCGCAGGACGCAGAATTTATTGGGGGTCCAAGGTTTAACATACATTGTAGTCTGCTTGGTGATCTCATTTTTCTACTATTGTGAAATGAACATGATAGTGAAGTTGCTCAAACGTAGATTAAAACTTCGTGTATTTATAAAATGTAATTCTTTCTTTTAATTATATTAAATTGATTCGAAAAAAATGTTTTTTTTTATATTTTTTTATGACAATCAATTCAAAACAAATATCTTATATATTTATGAACAAAAACTGAGTACATAATCAAATTGAATAACGTTGAGTGTATGTTGAAATGTAGTGTCACTACATGAGTCCCCCACCACTTATAAAGTTATAACCAAAATTATGTTTGCATTATGTTTTATTACGTAATATTGTAAGTATTTTGTGTACATGTCCTTGTAGTTCGTCCCGTGTCGGGATCTATTCGGGCAGGTTTTAATAAATCCATATGAAAGGATTTTATCACACTTCCATATTGAATTTTAAATGTGTTTTGATTTCTCTCAACGACTCTGAAGGGTCCCTCATATGGGTTTTGTAAATTTCTAGGTCTAAGAACCTTGACGAAAACATACTCACAGTCGTTGAGATCCTTGGGTACGAAGCTCTTGGTGCGATTATCATGATGGATAATTTTGCTCTTAACTGAGTTAAAATGCTCCCTTAGCCTTTGTAATACTATGTCAGTCCTCTCCGCAGATTGTCTCGTATCGACCACCAAATCTCCAGGTAATCGCAGTGTCTGACCATAAACTAGTTCTGCAGGACTACATTTGAGTTCTTCCTTGATGGTGGCCCTAATACCCAGTAAAATAATGGGTAACTGATGCGACCAATTTGTATCGTCGTCCTTTGCTTTCAAACAAGTTTTTAGTTGACGGTGGAAGCGTTCTACCAAGCCATTGGATTGAGGATGATAACATGATGTATGTATCTTGTGAGCCCCAATTAACTCTGTTAACTCCTTAAATAATCTAGATGTGAATTGGGAACCTTGATCAACCGTAATTTGAAGTGGAACTCCAAATCTTGATATGTAATTGCTAACAAACGATTTCGCTATTGTCGATGAAGAAATGTCTTTAATCGGATAGGCTTCTGGCCATCTAGTGAACCGATCAATTATTGTTAATATGTATCTATTTCCATCGGACACCGGGAAAGGTCCCATGATGTCCATGTGCACATGTTCGAACCTAGCTGCAGGAATTTTAATTTTTTTTATTGGCATTTTAGTATGAATATGTATTTTTGATTTTTGGCAATGAATGCAGTTTGTACTAAAGTGATTGATATCGTTTCTCATATGCGGCCAAAAATATTTGCTCTGAATGAGCTTCCTAGTTGCTCTCACACCAGGGTGTGATAGGGAATGTAAGTTACTAACCACAGTTCGCCGCAGTGTCTTTGGTATGAAAGGTCTGACATTAGTGCCAGAAATGTCGCACCAAAGTTCTCTGTTTGATTGGGGAATTTTGACTTTTCTCAGGTTGTTTGTGCATGTGTTTGTCAAGATATCACACAGCTCTTCGTCTCCCTCTTGCAGTTGATACAACATTTCCAGATCAACATGATGAGGTATTATCGCGTTAATACCATGTATTCTCGACAATGTATCCGCTACTATGTTGTCTTTGCCTTTAACGTGATATATTTTTGATGTAAATTGAGCAATATATTCCAAATGTCTAGTTTGACGCGGTGATCTGTCGCTCCTAGAATCCAACACAAATGTAAGTGGCTTATGGTCCGTAAGAATTACAAAATCTCTTCCCTCCAAAAAATGTCTAAAATGTTTTACGGCACTATACATTGCTAAAAGTTCACGATCGAATGTTGAGTAATTACTTTCCGTTTCAGTCAGTTTTCTAGAAAAGTATGCTAGTGGTTCTAAATTTTTCTTTGACTGTTGTAATACAGCTCCTATGGCTGTGTTTGAGGCATCTACGGCGAGGGAGATATTTGCGGATTTATCAAAATGAGTTAGTAATGTTTCCATTGAAAATTTATGTTTTAAGATATTAAAAGAATCTTCGGCGTCTTTTGACCAAACCAGTTTCTTTTCTCTCGTTTTTGACGCCAGTGTTATAATATTATGTAGAGGAGCCAAAAATTGTGCAACCATAGGGATATATCTGTGATAGTAGTTTATCATACCTATGAATTTTTGCAATTTTGTTATTGTTTCAGGTTTGGGAAAATTTAAGATAATTTCAACTCGGTCATTAGACGGTTTAATACCTTGAGCGGATATATCGTAACCCAAAAATTCAAGACTAGAAACTCCCAAAATGCATTTTGAAGTCTTTATACTGAGACCATATTCCTGGAAGCGTTCGAACACAATTTGAAGATGCTTTAAGTGTTCTGTTTCGTCTGAACTTGCAATGAGAACGTCGTCAATATAAACGAATGCAAAATCAAGCCCAAAGTGAACTTCATTTATGAATCTTTGGAAGGTTTGAGAACTATTTCTGAGGCCAAAAGGCATACGTAGAAATTCAAACATTCCAAATGGGGTTGTAATGGCCGTTTTGTGTACGTCCTCTTCAGCCATGGGTATGTGGTGATAGGCTTTCGTTAGATCGAGTTTGGAAAATATGCATTTCCCACGAAACTCTATTGAAAGATCTTGTATGTGCGGTAGTGGATACCTATCTGGCACAGTGACACAATTAAGTCGCCTGTAATCTCCACATGGCCTCCACTCATTGACTTCCTTTTTTGGAACAAGATGGAGAGGAGATGATATATGGGACTTGGATGGCCGACATATGCCTTTTTCCACTAAGAATTTAAATTCCGCTTTTGCTATACTTAGTTTTATCGGGTCTAATCGACGAGGTTTGCAAAATGGTGCACCGCCTTTGAGCTCAATTCTATGAACTGTTGAGTGTTTTATTGGTTTGTTGTAATCGGGTTCATGGGTAATCGAGGAAAAGTTTTGCAGAAGTTCATGGAATTTATTTGTTGGTTGTATAATTTTTATTGAATACAGTTCTGAGCTTCCGACAGAGGCTATTGCAACTGTATCTCCGCGTTTAATTGTCTTCTTTTTCATGTCAATTAGTATGTCAAATTTTTCAAAAAAATCGGCCCCTAATATAGAATGATTAACGTCAGCAATAATGAAATTGAAGTTGAACTGCATGCTCAGTCCTAGGTCAAGGGTTAAAGTCTTAGTTCCGTAAGTTTTAATAATTGTTCCGTTAGCGGCAGATAAAGCAGTGGAGGATACATGTTCCACTTTGCCAAATTTTGATGCTGGAATTACTGAAACTGCAGCTCCGGTATCAATTAGAAACGAGATTTCATTATTTCTATCATAGATGAAAAGGCGACTTGACGGATGTAATGAACTCCCGCTATTTGTCGCCACAATAACGGGGTCATTTAGTTTAAATTTTTACTATTTAACGATTGTGTGAATTCGCATGGAGGAATACATTTCAAGGCATTGTTCCCAAATTTGAGATGATACCAGCATAGCGCCCGCTTTTTCTTACCTTGTGTCTTATAGGGATAACGAATATTTTGCTGGTTCCATCGAACGCCTTTGATTTCGTCTATGTCTAGAGCAATTTGGTTTAAACGATCTTCAAGTTTCGATGTTATGGTAATAAGATTCTCGGTTAAATTATTTGAAGATGCGATAAGATCGTTACTGCACACGGCAACTGATTCTGGCTTACTTGATAAGCTATATATCTTATCAGCCAGATTTAGTTTTTCATTGAAGTCTGTTATATTGGATGCAGTAAGATGCATTTGAACAATAGAAGGTAGTTTACGCAACCACAGTTTGTATAACAAGTCACTACTTATCAAAGTATTTGTGGAAGATAGAGCCCTTAGATCTCGAAAGAACTCAGATGGTTTCCTATCACCCATTTCTGCACCGCTTATGATCTTTTCTAAACGTTCATCTTCGCTAATAGCAAAACGTTGTAGCATGATTTCTTTTAAGTATTTATATTTATCTTCTGGAGGGGGCTGGTGTATAATGTCGGTAAGTTTGATAAGGACATCTTCTGAGAGGGATGTTATGACTAATTGATATTTTAGCGTTTCGTCCGAGATGCCTCTTAAAGCAAAACACATTTCGACCTGTACGAACCATGTCTCTGGACACGAGGCCCAAAATTGTGGTAATTTTACCAAAGAGCGTCCGGAATTTTCAATTGGTGGATCCATGTCTGTGTTTCTTTCCTGTGTCGTGTCTGAATTTGAACTGTTATCGTCCGAGGAAGATGCTGTTTGTATGGAGTTTTGTAGGTTACTGCTCTGTTGTGATGATGATCGTGTAAGCACCATTTACAATTATTTTAAGGATTTGTGTTGGGTACTTTTACAAACTAAATTAAATTTATAAAATACCAATAATAGCGTGCAGGGAATCGGTGAAATTGTCTTCGCCGCTGTTCAATCCAAACTTTCGGTAAATTATTAATATTTATAATCTTTTTTATTTTAGTTGATGTGTCCTTTCGGCAGAAAAATTTAGTTTGGCCAGATGTGGATTATTCGGATTTGGCTTACTTTTTTTTGTTTGGAATAGTTGTGATTGCTATTTTTCGATCTCTGCTTCGAGTATGTAGATGCTTAGATGTGATATTCAGCTTCTAGTAGATCTGATTCATTTGACTTGCATATACGTTTATAAAAGAGTTCGCTTAAGTTGCAGGATCGCCAATGAAGTTGCTCAAACGTAGATTAAAACTTCGTGTATTTATAAAATGTAATTCTTTCTTTTAATTATATTAAATTGATTCGAAAAAAAATGTTTTTTTTTTTTATATTTTTTTATGACAATCAATTCAAAACAAATATCTTATATATTTATGAACAAAAACTGAGTACATAATCAAATTGAATAACGTTGAGTGTATGTTGAAATGTAGTGTCACTACAGATAGAAATCTTGCTCCCTCATCTGCAAACAAAAAACACTGGTTTGGACAGTATATCCCATAAATATCGATATCATGAATATGGTTCTTATCGGTCCATTTTTAACAACGCCGTCATATTGACCTGAACCAAAATAGCCCATCTTCGAACTTCATCTGCCTGCAATATTTCAGCAGGATATGTTCATAACTGTTGTAACTAGATAATGAAGCCGACCCATTTTTGTCGGCGGTGCTGACACTAAATTTTTGCCTCCGGCGGCTTGTCGGCTGAGCCGATACAAATTTGTCTATTCGGCGGCGAACAATTATCCACTATAAAATGGATTTGAAGTTATCCGAATGGTAATGAGATTAGTTGTACAACCAATCTTACAATCAAATTCAAATTCATTCAAATTTTCTAGGCAACATTTTTGCAGAATTACTATAGCAACTTTATATTGATTGATTGTGGGTGGAAAGTTCAAGATTTTGGCAAAAAATACAACAATTATTAATACATTTTGCTGATTTAAATCAATATTTTATTAATTGTATTAATATTCGGCAGCGGCGTCGACTAGCGAAAACTGGTCAGCGGTGGCTAAAATCGGCAGCGCGAATCGTCGACTTCATTCTCTAGTTGTAGCGTGATTACAACAGACAAACAGGCAGATGGACATCCTTATATCGTCTTAGAATTTCTCCCTGATCAAGAACATAAATATATTTTCTATAGTCGGAAATTGATATTTCAATGAGGTACAAACACAATTATAATCCTATTATACCCCCATTCACGTTTCTATGGTGGTTGGTGTAAAAAGTCCGCTTTTAACTCGATAACTCTATGTCAGGTGTAGTGGTGCTCAAAATTTTTTTATCCAGTTAAGAAATAAGCTTTCTTTAGCGTCAAAATTGGACTCCATGCAGTGTTACCGTTGAGAATTAGTAGAAAGTGGCACAAAAAATGTCACAAGCCATAAAATATGGCACACTCTTTTTAAAAAGGTGACACACTTTTCCATGAAGAATATTCAAATATTAAACGCTTTTATGTAATTTTTTATATCAATTTAAATTTGACTTTAAACCGCCAAATAGCGTATTTTCTGAAGGGGATCCCGGGATGCGCTTAAAGAGAAATGTTTGTAGAAAAACTTCCAATTTTATTTGCTGGGATATTAAAATTTTTGCTGGGATATTTATATTTTATAGTTTCTTCCACATTTATTATTTTAGGTTCACATTGCTTATCCCACGGAGTTTATAAAGAAAATATTTGGCAAATATTATGGCAACTCACGAAAACCTGCTCAATCCGTAGAGGTAAGGTCCTGAAAATGATTTCTATATGTTGCAATATTTTTATGTTTATTACTTTTGGTTTAATAATTAGGAGTTAAAATGTCTAAAATTCATTGAAAAAAGTCGTAATTTCTTCATATTTGAGCGAAGATTCAATTGCAATTAAAAATCTGCACAGTAAGAAGTTTCATATGTTATGCACTCGAAAACATTTTTTTTGTGATTTAACTTTTTCAAATTTTTATAAATTAAATATAATAAATATTTTTATTACCTTCTTAAACATTTGATTTCAGATTCTATTATAAAATTGAAATAAAGTTATAAATTATAACGTATAAAAAATGATTACGTTTTCTTTATTTTCAACAGTTAAAGCATATACCAAAAAAACACAGAAGAAAAGTCACTGTTAGCTGAAATAAGAAGCATAGTCTGCTATTTTTAAAACTTCATTACACTAAAACTTGTTTGATTGATTTGACGAGATACACAGAAAAAATTTCCGTAGTTAAACTAAAGCCAAATTTAACCTATATTTGTTGGAAAAAATGTGTTTGCTAGTAGTTCCATTTTATTATTTTTATCGAAATTTTCCATAGCTTAATGAAATCTTACTTTTTTAAGTGTCTCAAAAATGTTATGAACTAAACGTGGGTATAAAGTTCATTGACCGTACATATAAGTTCAATATGAACTAAAGCAAAAGAAAATTATCGTACGATTCCCAAAAATAGTAAGAATGAACTACTGTATGGTTACAATGGTCATGATTTGGCGCCAATGATTTTCTTCTTTACTTTTAGTTTATTTTTTCTTCTATGAGAGGATGTAATTTCGTGAACTGCAGTTAAAAAGTACAACAGGGAATTGAAATTTCCTGGTTTTAACAAATCCAGGAAATCTCAAAATGTGGAGTAAAATTTAGTTCAATTTTCGTGCGAGGTAGTTCATTCTTCCTATAACACAGTTCACTTTTTTTCGGTGTATGATTGACTGATTTGACGAGATATGACGGGAAGGTCGTTAGAATAGATAGAGAAGAGCAGTAGGCCCAAAATTGACCCCTGTGGAACACCTCTAATAACGGACAAAGATCTTGACAATAAACCATTTACACTAACAGATTGTGAACGATGACATAAGTACGACCAAACGAGACGTGTTTCGGACGACGAAAAATTAAATATATTTTTCTATTTAGCACACAATATGTAGTGATCTACCGAATCGAAGGCCTTATAGTGGTGAAGAAGGACCAGGCAAGTAACCTCATTCCTCTCCAAGTTAAGTCATATCCTCAGATACGTCTGCCAAGGCGGTGATGCAGCTATATTTAGGCCGGAAGCCGGAATGCCACTCTTGGAATGACAGGAATATCAAAAAATTCCATGTTCAATTCATCAACGTTATCATTACAACCAAAAGCTTTTCCAATACCAATAGACCATATAATATTCCATGTTTTTTTAGATCCTGAAGCTGTCGAGGATTTGTGATAAAAGTAATTTCCCTTGGCTTTTCGCGAAAATCGTCTTTCAAAGCAGGGATCTTAAATCGCTTCCATCTGGAGTATGCCATGTCGCGCTCCGATATTGCCAGACGCACCTCCTCGTTGATCCAGGGCTTGGAGTTAGATTTAAGGGGATATTAAGGTCCTGAAGATCTTCCAAGAAGGTAAATTGTTCATCAACGGAGCCCATACTGTAAAACGAGTCCCACTCAATCTGCGAAGCCAAGTTTATTTTATTAAAATCTTTATTACAAATACAAATAGCACTAAATATATAACAAAAACAAGTAACTAGCAACTTACTTAACTTAGTCTATCGGCTTAAACACATTTGATTTGGCTGAAACAAACAAAAAAGTTAAACTAGGGGTTATTGTATGACAATCAAAACAATACGTTAAGAAAATGTTTTGTATTTGCTAAAAAATCTGACAGTCTGTTTCTGTGTGTCGAACGAGCACAATCGATCGACTGAAATGGAGATAAAGAGCTGAATTTATAACAAAAAATCAGCTGTTTCTGTGCATTTCAGTCGATCGATAGAGCTCGTTCGCATACAGAAACAGGCTGCAAATTTATTTATTTACTTAATTTAAGCAAATTTATTTATTTATTTAATTTAAGAAACATTCACAGCCTCTTTCTGTATGCGAACGAGCTCTATCGATCGACTGAAATGGAGATAAACAGCTGAATTTATAACAAAAAATCAGCTGTTTCTGTGCCCTAAATGTGAACGTTTCTCAAATATCAACTGAACTCTAAAAATTGTAAATAGTGGACATTGAAGAAATTAACATATACCAAAATTAGAATATTTTAGTTTTTATTACAGGATCTCAACATTTTTGAGAGGAATGTTGTCTACACCCCATTCGTCCGCAAATGTGAAACGTGGAATGTGATTTTTATTCCGCCACACTGAGGAACAGATTATGTAATATAAGATAGTTTATATATTTGAAACGCCCAGAAGGAACGAAATACACACAGGGTGTCTTTAGCAATAATGCTTAGAGCCGGCCCCTGAGCCGGTTGCCACAGTTGGTCGAGTTCTACAAAAACTGATAGATTTTTTACTGTTTTGTAGATAGGTAGAATTCTTGATTGTGGTAGATTTTGCAAAGAGGTACTTCTTCATAAATTTTTTTATTGAAATAAACTTTTGACAAGATTTTCTAACATATAGAAATAAAATTTTGTCAAAATTTTCTATAGAAATATAATTTTGACAAAATCTTCTATGGAAATAAAATAATAATAAATTTTGAGGGCATTGAGGGCGATTGCACCAACAAACCTAATGGTGTTTTCTTTTCTGAAAAAAGGGCTTTGCCTTCATTTTGTCTATACAGAATGCGCATTTTTTAAATGTTACCAGCAACCTAAAAAAATGCTATCATTTCAGCGGGCAGAAAAGAATTCAAAGAAGGAAACAGGGCAATCGCAGCACTCCCGTTTGTTGGCAGTGCTGAAAATGCCCGTAATTTGCCTCTATGCGTGGCGTTATTTTCACAAAAGAATTCGAAACCTTTTCGCACCTTTGCCTGTTTTTTTAGAAAAGAACCTAAAAAGTACATTTTCCGGGCAAAATGCAAAAAAGTGCGCATTTTTTACAAGAAAAGAAAACGCCATAACAATTAATATGAGATTGCGACAACCAATGCAAAGTTGGTCCAAATTACTACCATGCAAATACAAAGTTGTGCTGACAAATATCATTGATAGTTGATGGAACCACCCGCTTTCGGTTGGCAAATAATTTGGTTGAGGCAACGAATTTGTTGTGGGAGTGGTAACATGTCCACCAAAACTCTAATAAAACGTGGGAATATTACCCACCTTAATATGTTCAACTCTTTTTTTAGGATTTTAGGTGCGTAATAAGTTCGAGTTTAAAGCTGAGTACTATGTTTAGTTTTCAAGCTGAAAACCAGCTTGTTTTCACGGTTACTTTTTTAAATTAATTAAATTATAAATATAAAATGGTTCACAATCAATTCCTTAGATCTTTTCCATTCATTATTTCACAAGACTTTTTAAAAATATAATCGTCTTCACACAGATTTTTGTACTTTTAATTTAGTGTTTTGGTGAAAAATACGAACATAGTACTCACCTTAAGGCCAGCATTAGGTCGCGCTAAATTAGCCATTTTTCACGGTTAAGGTGAGTATTAAGTTCGAGTTTAGCCGCTAATTTTCACTAAAGTGAAAACTAAACCAGTAAAAAAAGTCATAAACTTATACATATTTGTTGCCAAAGCAAATTTTCACAAAGTTTATATTCCTTAAAATGGATTATTAAAGAAAAGTAATCGTGAAAAAATTACTATTTTAGCGGCTAAACTCGAACTTAATACCCACCTTTACGTTTCTTAATAATTCATTTCAAAGAAAATAAAAATTTTCAATTGCTTCTTTGGAGCATTCCGCATCAAGATATAATTTTATTCTGTTTTTGCTGATAAGTTTTTGATTTATCGGCTAAACTCGAATTTAGTACCCATCTCTAGCCGCTAAAATTGCCATTTTTCACGATTACTTTTCTCTACACCCTCACAAAAAATCGCTTCTGTAACATATACTCCAAAACATATTTTGCTTCAAGCATATACATTTTTGGGTATTGCCCAAACATTTATTTGTTTGATCTCTTCCAATATATAATATGTTTGAAAGCATATTGGTCTAAACAATATATGTTTGGATAGTCTAAGTTCCAAACATTTTCTATTTTTGCATCCAAATTCAATAATGTTGTCTTCCAAAAAACAATATGTTATTATGTGACCATATAATATGTTTGGAAGCATTTTGCACCCAAACATATTATATGCTTAAAAAAAATTCTCCCAAACAATATTGTGCTCAAAATTTTATTTATTTATTTATATGTTTACAATCATAATGAATTATGAAAATAAACAGGTAATATGGGTGCTAACAACATAGGTTTTCGACCTAAAGGCCGGTACTCTGTTCGGTTTTCGCGTTGAAACTCCATACAAAACCAAAAAATGCGAAAAATTTGCGAAATTTTTTCCATTTGTGATACTTTGTTTTTTCGTGTTGAAAAACTGACGTTTATAGCACGGCGCCATTTGCAATGTGAATTAAGAAATAATTTATTTATTAAAAACTATTTGTGCGGGTTTATAAATCAAACACGGACCATATTTTTGTTCCGAAACTATACAAAGGATCAAAGGAATAGCAGATCAATTGCCCAAGGAAAAATAAAATGTTATTTTGTAAAAACAAGCAACACCACCAACTTAATCCAATATCGCTCCCTGTAAAATAGCGCTCCAAGCTACCTAAAAAAACGCTGTTTTCTATGTGCGAAATAATGGTTTCCATAAAAATTTTTCGCAAGAATGAACATAGTACCGGCCTTATGTTGTTAATTTTGTTTCTGCTCAAAATTTTGTTTTGTTTGTATATTCCCCGACATCTTTCTCACTTCCACGAGATTTTTTAGTTCTTAGCACCTTTTTCTGTAATACAAACATTGTAGAAGAAATTATTCAATTTTATGATTTTTTTATTTTAATTTTACCTTTTGCCGGGCGGGGATTCGAACAGCGGACCACACAGTATGTAAGGATCAAAGAAGTAGCTGATCAATTGCCCAAGGAAAAATAAAATGTTAATTTTGTAATAACAAGCAACAACCACCAACTTAATTCAATATCGCTCCCTGTTAAATAGCGCTCCAAGCTACTAAACACATATATGTTTATAGGCTATTTCTAAATTAATATATGTTTGCATCCAAGCATATTATACTTACAAACATATTATGTCCCAAACATAATATGTTCTAACATATTAACATATATGTCCCACACATGTTATGCTAGTTTATGAACATTATATGCTTGCACTCAAAAATATTGTGTTTAAAAATTTGTGTTCCAAACATATAATGTTTATAGCCAAACATATGAAAAACAGTCTTTTTCATCCGTGTAGAAAGCAGAGGTGTGCGCGTGAGTGAAATTTCATTCACACTTTCGCACATTCACGGAGCAAAATGTTTATTCACTCACGTTCACGCACGCTCACGCACGTTACGTGTAGTAGCCAATCCCACTCACGCACATTCACGAAATGAAATCCAGTACTCACGCACGAACTACTTTCAAAGACTCACGCTCACGCACGATTCATGAGAATTGACGTGATTGACGACAAATTCACGAGACGCATGACATTTTCCAAACGGAAAGCAGCAAAGGTAACAAAATTCCAAAATAGGTGATTTGCAGAAATTTTATTCACGCACATTCACGAACTGATTTTATTTCCCACGCACGCTCACGCACGACATATTTATTTTAGTCCCATTCAGACACATTCACGAGAGTTGCTTTAGATTTTGTTCACGAATCACGTGATTCACGCGTGTGACGAGAATTTCGTGTAACGCTCCCATCTCTACAAGAAAGTGTGTTGAATATAAGCGTATCTTCAATGCTTGTGTTTACTGGGTATTTGTGATTATGCTAACAATTTGAGCAACTGTGTTTGGGAATCAGCTGACTGTCATTGCTTTGCTGCTGACGTCGCCGAATAAAAACAAACGATTTATTTAGTAAGAAAATTCTGTTCTTTCGAAATCTAAATGGACATTTCATCGTTGTCAGATGACAAATTTGATGCTGTGGATTGGATAAATGAAAACTTTAAGAAATTTTGCGAAGAAGGCAATTCCACAACGCTAAATAAAGATGCCGGTGGGAGCGAAAATGAAGCAGTGGATTTTATCAACACCTATGTTTCAAAGCTCCAACTTTATGTACAGCAAGTAAATTATGCGGTGGAAGAGAGTAGCCATGAATTGGTGGCTAATTTACCCAAAATTGTAAAAGATGTCGCTTCATTAACATCTGATGTGCGACATTTGCAAGGGCGGATGTTGGAAATGCGTCAAGAGGTGGCCTCTGTCCAAGAAGAAACCGGTGAATGTATGGCCACTTTGGAAAAATTGAATACAAAGCAGACGAAACTACAAGCTGCCAAGGAATCACTGCAAGAATCGGATGGTTGGGGTAAACTTTTGTCTGAATTAGAGGACAGCTTTGAAAGAAATGATTTAAAGGTGAGAAATAAATTGCCTATCCCAGTGTTTTAGTTTATGAATTCGAGAAATGATCATCAGTTCCAATAACTCAAACGACATTATATACGAGATACTAATATGCATAGTTTAGCTTTGTAGATCTTATTGTCTCCTGTAGTACGTAAGTAGCTCGTCGTTGCAGTATCTATATATACAATTTTGTTTCGCCCATAACGCGCTAAGTGGGCAAAGGCTCTGTTCCAAATAAAGCTGGAACTGCATAATGAAACGGTATAATGAAAGAGTTTTCACATTATGTCTTGTAAATTTGAGATGAAGGTTTAATTTACCAAGTTTTTGATACAGTTTCGATTTATTTTTGTTTTTTTTTTTTTTTCCTTTTTTGAATTCTATTCATACGCACAAAATCCCAGAAGGAGAAGAAGTGCTTTCTACACAAAACTTTAGATAAATAGCTTTATTATGATATAAAGCATTAAGTAGTTCTTATTACTTTGCATTATTTCATAAATCCGAGTGCTTTCAAGCGAAGTTTATGATTTTTTTGCTGAACTTTTCCGTACGGTATTAGGACTGAAAATTTCGAGACGCTTTCTTTCTGTGACAAATTCTTAATAATTTGAACTACTTTGCCATAATTCATAATTCCGAGTGCTCTCAAGCAAAGTTTCTGATATTTTTCACAGAGCTTTTCAGAATACTACTAGGACTGACACCATGAAGCTTTTTTGGTCTTTTAAGTGGGACAATGATAGTTTTATGTATTCGATATTTACTACCATAAAAGAATTCTAATAATTTATTTAATATTTAAAAATAATCGTATTGCCAGTCCGTAAAAATAATATCTATTATTTTTTTTTATTTCAGAGTGTCTGTGAAAAAATAGCTGCCCTACAAAAATCATTACAGGCCCAGGAACAATTGCCGGGTCATGACGAACGTAAGTCTCAAGTGGAAGACTTCAAAAATCGTCTGGAAGCGTTAGCTTCTCCATCTCTAGTGCAATGCTTTGCCGAGGGTAGTGTAGAACAGGCCCAACGTTATGTCAACATATTTGAGACCATACAGAGAAAGGCCCAATTACTTCAATATTATAGAGCAGTACAAAAGACCGCCCTGCAACAACAATGGAAACAGACATTGGAAATACAGGCCACAGAAACAGCAGGTCAGCAACAACATTTCCTCAATCTCTTCTATGATCAACTGTTGGAACATTGTCAAAAGCAAGTGAAATGGTGTTCACAAGTGTTTGGCGCAAGCGATGAGGATGCTTTGCAACAACCTATTTTGCTTTTGGCAGAATTACTGCCAGCATTACAGCCTTCCAGAGATAATCACATTTTCCAGTTATTGAAAACTTGTAATGAACGATTGGAACTTTTGCAAAACTTTGCCCAGGCGAATCACACATTTGTTTTACAATTGAATGCCTATTTGGAACAGTCCTCCATTAAAATTCGCCCAGAATTGAGACAACAGTTGGGTCAAGCTATATACGAATATTTCCACAAATTTATACAACAATATCCTCGCTTGGAAGAGACTCACCTCTCCACACAAGTGGATAAAGTCTTAATTAGCCAACCTAATGCCAGTGATGCAGTTCGTCATTTAAGAGACATTACCAGCAAAATGTTTGATTGGCTTCATGATTCATTGAGCCGTTGTTCAAACATCACCAGTGATTTGGCTTTGTGTAAAATGATCAATCTTCTGGGTGGTATATTCAAACGTCTACTGGAACAATTTTCCAAAACCCAAAGACTATTGTCACTGAATATAGGTGCAAATGCTAATAATCCGAATACGGATAGCAATTGGTCCATGTTGCAATATACTTTGGCTTTGTTGGAATGTTTAGCTGATTATTACCAGAAATTGCAAAAGTTTGAAAAGAATTTACAAGAGCGTTTGCTGCAGTTGGAACACAAATTGAGAGAAGAGCCAAAACCAATAAAAATTGATATCTATCAAACTTTTGAGTCCAGCGAACAGCAACGAATATTAAGTGCAATAGCAGAATTTCAGGAAAAACGTTTGGAATCCCAACAAGATAACCCCACTGCCAGTACGGGTATATTCGCAAATATTTACGAATCACTGAGAAGCTTTTTCACCGAGACGCATGATATTACCTTGAGTATTCTGTTGCAACCTTTGGAGTCACATTTATCTCAAATTCAACCTCCTCAACAATTGCAACAGGGCCATATGCAAGATATGCCGGCATTCAGTTTTGCTCCACAGGAATGTATAACACAAATTGGACAATATCTCTTGACATTGCCCCAGCATTTGGAACCATTGCTCCTATCTCCTTCGGCTCTATTGAAAATTGCTTTGGAAATGTGTAACATAAAATATGCCCAGCCCATACCATCGGCCGATATATTACTTTCATTGGTCGTTGCTCAATGTTGTGTTCTTTATCAATCACAAATTTTACAAATCAAATCCCTATCAAATGCCTCATCCAAACAACTTGCTGTGGACATAGAATATCTGTCGAGCGTAGTTGAAGAGTTAGGTCTAACTCTCAATTCATCGTTGCAGCAAATCTTAACATTGCTGAAAGCATCACCAGAAAATTATTTGTCTTTGAGTGCGGGCTGTGAGCCACGTTTAGTAACGGCCATCAGACAAATGCGCAATATTATATCAACGCAATAAGAGTAAATGTCTTGTTTTCATTCTGATGAATGTAGTTTTTTGTGTATGTTTTTATCGCAATATATGCGTCTATGTTTCTTATTAGTATGCAATAATAAACAATAAAAATATTTATGTAGGCATTCCAGAGAACTCTTGTTATATTTTATAACTGTGATTTGCATAGTCTGGGCATTAATTAAAAATACCTTGTTTGGCCACTTTGCATTTCACTCTCCATTTATGGAGTTGAATACAATCAATTATTGATCTCAATAAAGAACGCGTGACAAGTGGTAGTGTACATAATGCGCACGTGTTCATTAGTCTATGGTATTGTCTAGTATTTGAAGTTTACTACCAACATAGTGTCTACCTGCGGGCGATTGATTGTTGATTTTTTAAATGATGCTGTGGAAATTCTTAAAGGAAATTTAAGCGTTATATTTGATATTGGTAGCTATCTAGCATTAGTGTAATGCCTTAGAATTAGTGAAAACTCATTCTAAGTGGGAGTCATATACAAAATGTCGCTTTTCTTATTTTTTCTTGTAATTATCGATCATAAAAGTGTTATGGTTATATAGGGGATCTATTCTAATTTTGAAAAGACCAGAGCAGGTCGTTCGTTCTTTTTCAAAATATGAAAGTCCACTTTAAACTATTCGACTTTTGCAAAAGACGAATTTTTAACAAATTTGAAAAAGTTGACTTTAGGTTCGACTTTTTAATGGACTTTTTGCATGAAATGGGCTAAACCACATTCCTCCCTCAATTAGAAATTTTCTACTAATCGATATTTTATAGAGACAAAAATCGACAAGTTATAAAGACTTAAACTTAAAGAAGTCACCTGGTTATGACCTTATTACTCCGAAGATGCTAAAAGAATTGCCTAAAGAAGGAATTGACCTCATTACATTTATATTCAATGCGTGTTTGGTACATTGCTTTGTCCCCCCTCAATGGAAAATAGCACAAATTACAATGATTCTTAAACCTGGTAAGCCAGCGGACCAAGCAAAATCTTACAGACCAATTAGTCTCTTACCTGTACTTTCAAAAGTTCTTGAACGATTATTTCTGCAACGATTAATGCAGCTCATTGACCAAAACGAAATTATTCCACATCATCAGTTTGGATTTAGAAAACGTCATGGCACAATAGAACAAATACATCGTCTTGTTGAAACAATAAACACAGCATTTGAGTCAAAGCAGTACTGTACTGCAGCATTTTTTGGATATAACCCAAGCCTTTGATAAAGTTTGGCATGATGGACTTCTTTACAAAATCAAAAAACTTTTACCAATAAACTTTTACTTGTTCATTAAGTCATATATATCAGGACGAAATTTCTTCGTCCAAGAAAATGGTGAAATGAGCCAATTGAAAAACATACGTGCAGGTGTACCTCAAGGAAGCGTACTTGGCCCTTTATTATATGTTCTTTTTACTGCAGACCTCCCAGTATCTCAAACAATTTTGATAGGTACTTTCGCTGATGATACAGCGGTAATGCATGTAAATAAAACTGCAAATGGAGCTAGTGATATCCTTCGAAACTATTTAAATTCGTTATCATCATGGCTTTTGAAATGGCGTATAAGATCTAACGAAACAAAATCAATTCAAGTGACTTTCAGTCTCAAGAAAGGTACATGTCCGCCGGTGTACATGAATCAAATCCAAATTCCTCAGCAAAATGAAGCAAAGTATCTAGGAATTTATCTTGACAGAAAGTTGACTTGGAAAAAACATATTGAGACTAAAAGAAAAGTACTAAGCATCCAGTCAAACAGAATGAAATTTCTAATTGGCCGCCACTCGAAACTTTCTCTAGAGAATAAGCTTCTAATCTACAAATGTATTATAAAGCCTCTATGGATGTATGGAATTCAGTTATGGGGGGCTGCATCAAACATAAATATAAAAGTTTTGCAACAATTTCAATCAAAAACATTGCGACAAATCGCCACTGCTCCATCCAATATTTACATAAACAATATTACATAAACTCCACTAAGTCATTAAATGCTTGAAAATTGTTTACAATATGGATTTGTCAATGGGATTTGTTTGAATATGGATTCGCCAATGGGTAAATGCCATTAATTATTTAGAATAATGCCTTAAATAATGTAAATATCTAGATAAGATAAATAGCATTAATAAATAATAATTAAAAAAAAAATTAAACAAAGTCGATTACTAATTCAAATTTCAACTTTTGTATCCCATTTGCAGAAAAATCCTGCGAAACCAAAGAAGCAAAAAAGTTACCTGTTACAAAAGTACCTATTACATATGGGTACTTCTAGTTTTAACCGCTGAACATTCTCGATTATTTTCTTCTGTTGAAGCAACCAGATTGTTCCAAAAACATTAGCAGACTGCTTATGTTAACGTTTTCCAGGTCCGCCAGTAATCTAAAGCTATATGTCCCTAAAATTTGCTTACGCCTTACACAAAATACAGGACATTCACACAAGAGGTGTCCACTTGATTCCTTTTCCCCCGCATCGTGACAGCTCATACAATAGTCATTATACTTCGCGCCAATAGTTTTTACAAAATTGCCTATCAGGCAGCGACCCGTTATAGGAGTGATATCTGACGTCTCGAGAACTCTAGCATATCTAGTGTGCGGCTCAAGTTTAAATGGGACCATATTTGCTTGGTGCCGTTACAACCCTTGCAATTCTTCCATCGAACATTTGCCTTCTCACGCAGTATGAGCTTGCAGGTATCCAGGGGCATACCAACAGATTCTAGTTCCCCTGGAATATGTAAGGTAGTCCCTAGCCTTGCCAACTCATCCGCTTCGCAGTTCCCCGGTATGTTCCTATGGCCAGGCACCCATATTAGGTGAATATTGTGCTGCTCAGCCATCTCATTGAGAGATATGCGGCAGTCGATGGCCGTTTTCGAGTTAAGGAACACAGAGTCCAAGGATTTTATTGCAGGTTGACTGTCTGAGTATATATTATCGTCACCTCTCTTATTGCTAATATTTCAGCCTGAAAAACACTACAGTGATTAGGTAATCTTTTCGATATTCGAAGTTCCAGATCTTTAGAATATACTCCGAAACCCACTTGTCCATCCAATTTGGAGCCATCAGTGTAGAAATCTATATATCTTTTATTCCCCGGGGTCTGTGTACACCACGGCTCACTGTTGGGAATTAGAGTTTCAAACTTTTTGTCGAAAAGTGGTTTCGCCAGAGTATAATCCACTACGTTAGGCACATCTGGCATTATTTTGAGCACCGAACTGTGACCGTACATTTTTTCCGACCACAGCGATAGCTCGCGCAACCGCACAGCCGTTGTTGCAGCTGATTGTTTGGCCAAAATGTCTAAAGGCAATAGATGCAGCATGACATTAAGGGAATTTGTTCCTGTCTTGCTGAATGCGCCTGGGATACACAAACACGCCATACGCTGAACTTTGTCTTAACTTGTTGGCTGGTGATGTGCCGGCCACCAGACTACAACACCATATAGCATTATAGGTCTAACTACTGCCGTGTAAAGCCAATGCACAATTTTTGGTTTCTGTCCCCACTTTTTCCCTATTGCTTTTTTGCACGAGTATAAAGCTACCGTTGCTTTCCTCGCCCTTTCTTCAATATTAAGCTTAAAGTTCAGCTTCCTGTCCTAAATAACGCCAAGGTATTTTGCAAACTCACCAAAGGGAATTTCAATACCTAAGGAAATGGGCCTAACCGTGGGAGTTTTGCGATCTTTGCAGTACATGACTATTTCTGTCTTTGCAGGATTTACCCCAAGACCATTATCATTCGCCCATTTCTCAGTCGGAGGGCTCTCTGTATAATATCTATGATTGTGGATGGGAATTTTCCCCTGACTGCTAGCACCACATCATCTGCGTATGCCACCACTTTTTTTTATTTCTTTTTCTAGGGAAACCAGAAGGTTGTTTATAGCAACTTTCCAAAGAAGAGGTGATAGAACTCCTCCTTGGGGAGTGCCTCTGTTCACATACCTTTGTATGTTTGCTTGTCCTAGTGTGGCTGAAATACGTCTCTTCGTTTCCTCTTCCCAAACTTCACCAATTATTATCAAGGCAGCTTTAAAACATTCTATAGACCTCTGGTCCTCAAATTCGACTAGCTTAAATCGTCTTTGATACCAACCAGCCTCTTGGTGTCGAGGATCTGGGCCGGGAAACTTTTCCAGCACCTGTAAGTAGACGCCAGACAAAGCATTCTCAATTTCCCCCCCATTTTTGCTGTGGAACCATACCTTCCAATGCTCGTTTATTAATGATATCCATCACAAGGCTGTCTTTAGCAACTGAGGCAAACGATCTTTGATTCCTTTTGGAGGATGGCAGCTCATCCGGTGATCGTTCCCTTTTTCCAGCTTAAAGAATTCCTTGAGCCCATTTTAAGGAATCGCTTTGATTAGCCGACAACGTGCTTGGGTCGACTGATCCTAATTTCTTTAGGATAAACAAAGATTTTCTACGTTCTCTCTATTTCGTGAAAAAGAAAAGGTTCGACTTGTCAAAGTGTCGACACCTGTCGACCCGTCTACTGGTCGAATAATTGGGCCTAACTCTTGGTCATTGTCCAAATTTATGACTCCAGTCGATACCCGTCCACTGGGCCCTGAAGTTAGCAACCCAGTGGATGACTTTGAATTTCGCTGCATGGTGGATATCCACTTCACAATTACACTTCCACTATTCTCGTCAAATCCACGAACATGAATATTTGGTGTCCTCAATTCGACGTTCTTTTTTTTAACTTTTCTGTAACCAGCTGGATGCACAAATCACCCAAAAAATCACTAAGGCGGACATGAAAATAAGAGGAATCAATAGACTTATATCAATTCATTATTTGTTTTAATTAAAAATGACACATTTTTAATAGAACTCATGTATTAAATATAAAACATTTCAAATTTTTTACGTGAGTACTTTTTAACCGGAAATACATCCATCTTGGCCATAATTCAAATTTCACAAAGACTTTTGCAAGTGAATTGATTTCATGAAAATTCCGGTGAAAGTGGATTGTAGGACACCAAAATCGTGGAATTGATTCACATCCACCTGGAAGTGGATTTGTGAACATCGGTATGTATTTACCCACTAAAGTGAATATTTCTCAAATTATGGCATAACCGTGAACAAAATGGTTGTTGATAGTTTTCAAGAGCTTTTAAGGACTTTTTTTTAAGGACTCTTTTTCAATTAAAATATTAATTATCCCAAATAGTATATTAATTAACTATAAAATACTTCCAATTAAAACATAATTGAAAATTTGGTCGGAAATAATTAGTTTCTGTATAGTTACGATTGGAAAATTAACCCTCTGATGCCCAATCCCGCCTTTAGGCGAGCTTCATTTAAGCTTTTAGTAAAACACACCTTAAGACAACAAAAATGGGTAAAATAAAAAGAAAATTTAGTTTAAACTGTTCAAGAGGCTTTGCAGCAATTTAATCAGCTGGCAAAAAATTGGGGCATTAGAGGGTTAATATGGAAGAATAATGTCCTACAAAAATACAAGAAAGTTATTTCGTTATTAATTGAACCAATTAAAAAATTAATTAAAAGAGTCGGAAATCAATTATTTTTTTAATCAAGTATATATTATATTTCTAATTAAGTCTGAGATTGATACTATCAATTTCAAAATTAATAGGATCATAAATTTTTTTCTATGTATAGGATCGAAGAACTGTGCTTCGTCCTTTTTGCCGTTCGTATCTGCATCCTTTATAATTTCTTGGAGCGGAAAGACTTAACTTCGTCCACTCCACTCCAATCACAGAAAACATGTTCAATAAAAAATTCTCAATTAAATTTTTAATTGAAGTTGAAAAAATATTCAATTAAAAAATTAAACTAGTAAAAAAATTAAAATTGCACTAGTTTTAATCGGATCAATTAATTTTGTATTTGACGTTCGTGATAGATGCTATCATTTCTCTGATTGAAACAGTTTTAATTGGGTCAATTAACTTCGTGAGTGAAATAAAAAAATATGTTTTTATGATCACTTTGTGAATGGCTGTAATTTCTTGCAGCATTGGTATGGGCTGTAGGTGTCAAGTTACCCACAAAGCTTGACGGCTTGACGTTAAAGGTGATACTCGTCACCGAGAAATTACATGTTTAGGCCTACAAAGATATATTGTGTTGTGGGCTGTAGCACTTGAAGTTAAATCAGTTTATATATATGGGGAATATAAAAATTTTACGGTACGGTTACACTACGCAAATATTTGACAGAAATCAAAAAAGAATTCGTCGTCACAGTCAAACTAGCAAATACTTTTAGCTCATATTTGGATATAACAACGCCAGCAGCATTTTCTAAAAACTGTATCCAGATACCAGTATTTCGAAAATGGTTCTGAAAAAATGTTTGACACTCATTTGGGGCAAATATTTGCCTAGTGTGAACATACCCTTACGCTATAGAATTGGAAGGAAACTACGAAATAATAACGAAAAATTAAAAAGAATAGATTTTTGGGTTAAGCATTGGTTTTCAAACCCATTAATATAGTATCACAGTACTCGATATTTCGCGAAAATCTATGCAAATTCTGATTGAGTTTATAAGACGAATATCCATAAAACTTCCGCATTTTAAGAGTAGCTAACTCATTAAGAGAATCCATTCTCACTCTTTTGTTTTAACAAATTTGTTAAGCTTATTTACTGTCCAAATTTAAGAGCGATATAAATTATCCATGCATGTGGGTATTTCAATATGCATTCTCTGCCTTTAAAATAACACCCAGCGGGGTAGTAACGGTTGATGTTGTTATTCGTTGTGCCTTTCAGACAAAAAAAAAAAAACAAACAAACAAAAAAAAACATACGATTGAAAATTGGAATACTATTGTTTGCTATAATCACCCTTATTCCTGAAGTCGCCCTCGCCGTCGCTTTTGGTCTGTCGCCACTAATTGGTATTCCGTTCGTCGATATAATCTGCTATCGACGAAAATCGGTATTAGGTTAAGTTAGGTTAGGTTAGGTTAGGTGGCAGCCCGGTGTATCAGGCTCACTTAGATTATTCAGTCCATTGTGATACCACATTGGTGAACTTCTCTCTTATCGCTGAGTGCTGCCCGATTCCATGTTAAGCTCAATGACAAGGGACCTCCTTTTTATAGCCGAGTCCGAACGGCGTTCCACATTGCAGTGAAACCACTTAGAGAAGCTTTGAAACCCTCAGAAATGTCACCAGCATTCCTGAGGTGGGATAACCCACCGCTGAAAAACTGTTTTGTATTCGGTCCAAGCAGGAATCGAACCCACGACCTTGTGTATGCACGGCGGGCATGCTAACCATTGCACCACGGTGGCTCGGCATTCCTGGTGCCGCCAATTTCGTCGCTTTTTGTCGCCGTTATTTATCAGCGACGAGTTTAGTGATTAAATGTTGAACATTTTTAAACTTTATAATTCAAACAATTGAAAAATAAATTTAAAAAATGGAAATTAGTAAAAGGTAATGTGGCTAATCTTCAACAATTACCCAAAAAATGGGCCAATATAATTTATTTAGCACCAAACTTAGATAACAATTGTGTCCTTCACAAACTAGGAATGATCCTTGGACACATTATGTCAACGTCGTTCCAATTGTATAAGACGGGTGTTGTTATTGTCCTGATGTAGATATCTAAATCATTTCCCTAGTCAAATTTATCATTTATTTTGATTTTCCAAGTCAAAATTGGATTACAAACAAACAGAATTTTAAACGCAAATAATTAAAATTCTGTTTTGTACATCAGCTGATTATTTTCTTTCACGACGATCCTTGTGCCATTGATCTCAGCATCATCTCAATTTTTATAGTTTTGGAAGCGTTTACTATCCATATTTTTCCTGCGTCAAATTTAATATTTTTTCTTAATTTTCCGAAAAGTATTTTAAACCGAAAAAATTAAAATTCATTCATCAGCTGATTGTTTTCTAGTGATATCAGCATTTTATTACCGAGTATTGTAATTGGTACAAAAAGTAGTCGTCGTCGCCACTCTACAGGAATACCAAATTAATGACGAGACGACTTAAAAGCGACAGACGACAAAAAGCCACGGCGAAAGCGAGGGCGACTTCAGGGATAAGGGTGAATAATACTTTCAACCATAGGGTGGGGGCATACTAACATTGTAATTGCATGGAACTACAGTGAAACATCTCAGAAGTGGACATCTACTGTCGCCTAAATTGTGTCCACCTTTGGGAGATGCTCACTTTTGAGAAGTGTCCGGTTTTCGGAGTGTCCAAGTTTAACTTCTATAAAGTGGAGAATAAATGAGTCCATCGGTCTGTCTACAGTATAATAATTCGTAAAATTTTTAGGTTTCAAAACTAAAGCGAGAACATGTAAACGAGTTTAAAACAAATAAACCTTCATGGTGGTTCCTTTGTAAACTATTCGTCGTAGCGGTTACTTGGAAAAGTATAGGGGATTTGATGATAGATACTCTCCCAAGCAGATCGGTTTAAACGGTATGTTTCCCGAAGACAAATTTAAAGTTTCTACAATGAGACTGTATCACATTTTTGTTTGATTTGAGTAGAGGAATTTTCAATGAGAACGAAAACTATAATCGGAAAATTTTCTTTCTAGTTTCGTGCAATTTGTGGAACTAAAATACCTCTAGATATCGAATTTTAGTCAAATCGGGTAGGATAGGTTAGGTCAAAGTGGCAGCGCGATTTATTTCAGGCTCACTTATACTATTCAGTCCTTTGTGACAAAAATTGGGGTGTACAGACACCCAAGAAATCAAATATAACGCTCTATATGAGGGCTATACCAAAACATACTCGTAGACCGATACACACCACATTTGACACCTAAAATACATCCAGACTTCTAATATCACGCAAATCGCATAAAAAATTGCGGTGTCCAGAAGCCCAAGAAGCTAAATCGGGAGTTAGGTCTATATGGGGGCTATGTCAAAACATTGGCCGATACACACCATATTTAACACATCTATTTGTGGTATTAGAAGACCTTCAGATTTTCAATTTCAAGTAAATCAAATAAGTATTGAGGTTTATAGCAGTCCAACAAGTTTAATCGGGAGATCGGTCTATATGGGGGTTATGCCAAAACGTGGACCGATAAACATCTGTTTGTAGACCTAAAATACCACTAGATTTCTAATTTCAAGCAAATCAGATAAAATTGCGGTGTGTATAAGCTCATGAAGTCAAATAGGGAAATCGGTTTATTTGGGGGCTATATTAAAACCTTGACCGATACAGCCCTTCTTCGAACTTGGCTTTTGTGCAGACGAACAACGAATGAGTGCAAATTTCAAGACGATAGCGCAATTATTGAAGGCTGTTGCGTAATAAAGGTTAGATAGGTAGTCCACTGAAGTACCACAGGTGGCAAACTTCTCTCTTATCAATGAGTTCTGTCCGAATTTGTGTTTAGCTCAATGACAAGGAGCCTCCAGTTTGTAGCCGAGTCCGAACGGCGAGTCACATTACGGTGAAACCACTTTGAGAAGCTTTAAAATACTCGGAGATGTCATCAGCATTACTGAGAGGGGATCTGAAAATGTTTTAGTCGACACTGGGATTTAACCCATGCCGCTTTGTATGAAGGTGGTTATGAAGTAAATGTAGATTTATTTTAGAAAATTTAAATTAAACTTTTTTATTAATTACAATATAGTACAAATAATTTAGTTTCTTTTTGTCAAATTGAAGAAAATTTACTAAAACAATATTTTTTTCTGTTAAAGGCCGGTACTATGTTCATTCCCTGCCAACATTTTTTGAATTTGGGGACTCTTTTGAGAATCCCCACTACGTCGAAAACAATCATATACGACATCAAAAACTCGTCGGAAAAGCGCCGTCACTATTGAGAAGTTGTACCACGCCAAGTTACTACAAAAATGTTTCGCATGAGTGCAATTATTAGGTGCCTTTATAGATCAATTTAGAACGACGCCAATAAGGGACCCTCCAAACAATCAGAAAAAGTGCATTTTAAGATAGTTGTTAAAAATATAACATTTATAGCACTATCACATTACATTTAACATAATTTTTGGCATTAATGATGATGTTGAGTTACAAGTAGCGAGTTACATGTTGCTGCGTCTATCAACCAGTGTTTTTATTCCATGGAGGCAGCGTGTCTAAAATATCTGAAAAACAATCACTTTATTCCATTTGGAAACTCACCAAATTGTTCACCAATATACCTTTCACAATTTTAAGCGTATAATCTATGTTTTCAGAACTTTATTTTCGTTTTGATTTAATTAAAATGTAACAAGCTGGTTGCGCTTGGCGTTTCACAAAAAAAAATGGCTTTCTTAACAGTAGGGATGGCAAATTACTTGCATGTACTTTTTGATGTACCTTTTCATGATGGTTGAAGTGACATTTACGAGTCTGTGGTAACGATGAGGTTGAAATGGAACTTTGAAATGCTGGCAGGGTTCTTGCGAAAAATTTACCATTATTTCGCACATTGGGAGCGCTATTGAATTAAGTTGGTGCTTGCTGCTTGCTATTACAAAATTAACATTTTATTTTTCTTTGGGCAATTAATCTGCTACTCCTTTGATCCTTTGTATATTTTCGGAACAAAAATATGATCCGTGTTTGCGTTATAAACCCACACAAATAGTTTTAATAAATAAGTTATTTCTCAATTCACATTGCAATTGGCGCCATGCTATAAGCGTCAGTTTTTCAACTCGAAAAAAAAACAAAGTACCACAAATGGAAAAAATTTCGCTAGTTTTCCGAATTTTTTGGTTTTGTATGGAGTTTTAACGCGAAAACCGAACAGAGTACCGGCCTTTATTTAAGCAAAGTTCATATTTTGTGGGAAAAAATTGGAGGTAAAAATTGGTAAAATGTCTTTAACGCTATACAGAGTTCTAGACAGGTACAATTTAAATAAAATTTACTCATTTGAAAAAATATGAATTATTTCTGCATTTAATAAAATTGTGTACTTCTTTTTTATATAAAACTTTTTCTCAATTTTTGTTCATATCATTAAAGTAATCAAAAAATAATTAAAATAAAGAAACTCTTCTTACATTCAATCAACTAATTTTCATGAACTAAATAACATAAAGTTAAATCGGCTATTGAAATTTTTGTTGACTTTTTTCAAAGGGAAGGTCTGAAAGAAGCCCATATTCCGTAGGGCCAGTCATATTTATTTTCTGTGCATTAAGAATGGGGGCTGATGTATATGTGTGCGTGATTAGCTCATAGACAATGTGACGATTAAAAAACACGAAACAGAGGCAAAGCAGCAAACTATTGTCTCTCGACCCATAGAATAAGCCAACATAAAACAAAATAATTTAGTTATTCTTTAACCAAGTATTAGAGAGAACGTGCTTCTTCCTCCGATTTCAAAAGAAAAGCGTGCGTTCGATGTTTGGTGTTTCGTTGTGTATATCTCTAAAGTGAAGAAAATCTGTTTTGAAAATAAAAAGGAGAAAAAAAACAAAAAAATAAATCAGAAAAATTTATTAACCTACAGCTGAAAAAAAGGAAATTTTTGATATATATCTAAATATTTAAATGAATGCGTATATACATAATTATGTGTTAAAAAATATAAATTAAAAAAATTGTGAAAATTTCTTACTAGAAACAGCAACACAATCAATTCACTGAAAAATTATTTATAAAGGCAAGTAAAAAAATGTATACAAATATTTGGTAAAAAAAAACAAATGACATTAAAATCCACAAACGTTTCGGCTTTCATTGAGTAAACGACTTGAAGCTTGATCATGTCATTAGTGAGTGCAGTGAATCATTTCTGTCATTATATCATAAAGCATAAAAATTGGCTTAATAAACAAATTGGTAAAATTGTATCCATTCCAAATTGGTTTTTTATTTGGAATGACATGACCCAAAAATGCTGTCCCTCCTCTGTTTGTTAATTTTCTGCAATCTTCGTTCATGTGAAAGTTGGGCTTTATGAATTGTTTTTGTATCTTCCTTTTTTAATTGAAAAAAAACAAAACAACAAAACCAACAACAGCAACTAAACCTTATTCCAAAAACAAAAATTGTTGATGTGCATTTGTAATCGAACAAGGTGAACAAGGTGAGAAAGAAAGAAAGAATTACAGAACAATGTGCGTCGTTTGTTATGGTTGGAAGAACACTTTAATGTGTGTTTGAGAATCAGTGGTGAACAGAGATGATATGAAGTTCGGTAAAAAGATGCAGTGCAGTGCAATGCAGTACAAAAAAAGTACTTTCTTCAGTTAGAGAGGCCTTTGTATGCGGTTTTTTTAATATCCTTCACCATCTCTGAATGTTTCAAAGAATTTCTTAAATGCACAATGGACGCCGATTCTCCGAAAAAATATATAATATGCAAAATGGTAAAAAAGAACATGTGCATATCGCATTTTTTTGTGTTTTATGCAAAAATAGTGCTTGTAGTGCATCTTTTAATGCAGTGCACGTTAAATTAAGTTTTTGTTTACAAATAAATAATTTGATTGTAGAGAATAGGTATTTTTACACTACACAGTTTTTTTTACCAACATTACTTTTATCTCTGGTAAATATTAATTAATCTCCAATTTGTTTTTGAATTTTCGGCAAAATTTGATTTTCAACTTTGGAAACTTCTGGAAAACCATATTTTTTAAAATTGCGATATCATGTTTTAAATGCAACAAATTTGATTTCGTAGAATACGGTTAAAATGTTAAGACCTAAGAAATTGTTTGTGGTTGTATCTTAAAAGATACAGTGCACATTTAAGGGCTAAGTGGTTTCACCCACAAACAGGAAAAATATCACCAAAATATTTCCAATTAAAAAGTTTATTGAATCTGAAATAATTTTATATTTGAAAATTAGTTAATACAATTAATTTTTTAATCACACTGGAAGGACTAAGTTTGTTAAAAGAATGATTGGAAAATTTTTAATTACCCTTATTCCTGAAGTCGCCCTCGCCGTCGCTTTTTGTCGCTTTTCTTCAGTCGCCACTAATTGGTATTCCGTTCGTCGATATATTCTGCTATCAAAGAAATTCGGTATTCCTGGTGTCGCTTTTTGTCGCCAACATCGTCGCTTTTTGTCGCCTTTAAATTTACCAGAGACGAGTTTAGTGTTTAATTGTTGAAGAAGTTTTTTAGACTTTATTAATAGAACAATTGAAAAAGAAATGTAAAAAATGGATATTGGTAAGAGGTAAAGTGACTAATCCACAACAATTACAAAAAAATTGGAAAAAATCAGTATATATAGCAGTTATGGTCATCACATTCAAATCATAGAAAAGAACACTGTACACTCAAAAAAAAAGTGAACTCTCTATTTCACTAAAGCCAATTTAACTTTATTTTAGTTCATGGAATTATTATGTTTGGAGAAAGTTTCTTCTACTCTAATAATTTTTTGTGTACGTTAGTTAAATTAACTAAAACCGAGGAAAACAATGTACACAAATGAAGGATAAAGATTAACTAAATTCGTGTATTCCACAAAATAGTTCAATATTTCTTTAAATTTGTAAATTTTACTACAAATGCGTTCATCACGAACTTCGTATGTCACTAAAGACATTCTTGCAATTTTGAACTCCAATTTTTTCCTTCAAACTAGAAAATTTTCTTTAACAAGTGAAAAAAACTAATTAAGTATAATAAATTTTCTTGAATTTGTCGAAAAATATTTACTTATTTTTATGACATCCGCGTGATGCCAGCGTTTGTTATACTGTTTAGTTAAAATTTTCTAAAAATATTCAAAATTTTCTAAAATTAACCGAAATTTTTCTTCCTGGTGGGTTCACTGTTTTTTCAGTGTACAATAAAAGTAAATGTGTTGATTTTCAATTCCATTTTTAATAGAAATCCTTCAAGGCCAATGTATTTTATTTAGCACCAAACTTACACAGAAAAAAATTTCACGAAAATTTTTCCAATTAAAATTATAATTGATTTTTAAAAAATATTCAATTAAAAATTTAATTGAATCAACAAATTTTTTAATTGAAACAAAAATTAATAGTATCAATTAATTGTTTAATTGGATCAATTAATTTTTTAATTGATACTATCATTTCTGTGATTGAAGACATTTCAGTTAAAAAATTATTTGGATCAATTAACTTCGTGATTGAATCAGAAAAAAAATTTTTGGTGTGTAGGTAACAATTGTGTCGAACTTTGAATGATCATTGGACACATAATGTCAACGTCGTTCTAATTGTATATGCCGGATATTGTTATTGTCCTAATGTAGATATCTAAATCATTTCCCGAGTCAAATTTATCATTTATTTTGATTTTCCAAGTCAACATTGGATTACAGTTTTGCACATCAGGTGATTGTTTTCTTTCACGATGATCCTTGTGCCATTGATGTCAGCGTCGTCGCCATTTTTGTAGTTTTGGAAGCTTTAACTATCCTCGAATATATATCCACACTTTTTCCGCGTCAAATTAAATATTTTTTCTTGATTTTCCGACTTAGAATTGCGTCAGAAATAAAAATATTTTAAACCGAAAAAATTAAAATTCTTTTTGTTGCACATCAGCTGATTATTTTCTAATGATATCGGCCTTGTATTACCGAGTATTGTAATTGGTACAAAAAGTAATCGTCGTCGTCGCCACTTCGCAGGAATACCAAATGAATGACGAGACGACTTAAAAGCGACGGACGACAAAAATCGACGGCGAGAGCGAGGGCGACTTCAGGAATAAGGGTGAATATTTAATTAAAAAATTAATTGAAACAATCAATTTGTTAATGAAACTAGAAATACTAAGTTGAGAAAGTAATTGAAAATACCATAGTTACGTTTTTAATCATAAATTGGGTTTTGCAGTCAACATTAATTACCTTTTTAATTGAATCATTCAAAAAAATTAATTGAAATTGGCTAATGAAATTGATTGGAGACATTTCAATTAAACATTTAATTGGATTAATTTCGTGATTTTTTCTGGGCAGTGTGACACATCGCTCGGACTTGATTTGCTTATTATTAAACTAGAATCGATAAGAGAGAAGTCTTTGAAGACATTATTTAAAGGATCCTATTTACTTGAAACATGGAGTAATTTATACTTGAAATCCGGTTTGAATGTGGAAATTTTATTTGTGCACCTTTATGAAGGACTTTTATACTAAAGGGCGATTTTTTAGTTTTATCTTTTTGGCAACACTGGTTTAAATAGCTGACGCACGTTTCCTAGCTTGTTTCACTGTAAAACGTTGTCAGTTTAGTGAATTATTTAACCATGAATCGTCTTACAAACGCTTGCAAATTATTGAATTTTATTATCAAAATCGGTGATCTGTTAAGACAGTTCATTGCGCGCTTCTTATCGAAAAATGAGTTCAGCGACGAATCTCATTTTTGGCTCAGTGGGTACGCAAATAAGCAGAATTTTGCAGTGAAGATCTGCCAGAAGAATTGCAAATGCAACCAATGCATTCAGAAAATGTCATAGTTTGGTGCGGCTTATGGGCTGGTGGCATAATTGCAGCTTTGTCAGAATTGTTTCATCAAAACCCGCTCTATTGATATTTTATTTATTTATTACATGAGAACAATAAGAAGGTATTTCTTTTTTAGTTCAATGTATATATCATAAAGAAAGTAATTATTTTTAATTGCAATGTAACAATTAGTATGTCATTATTATCAAATCTTAAACTTAATAACAATAAAGGTTTATATTTATCAAATAAAATAAAATAAAACTTGGCCTAGGTTATATGTACTTCTTGAAATATCAAGAAAGTAAGAGAAAAAATCATATGAAACTTATGTGTACGGTCATTGAACTTTATACCCAAGTTTAATTAAAAAAATTTAACTACAAATAAATATATTTTAGTTTAAATACTGATTTAATTGCGCACTTTTGTCATATTTCTCCATTCTCATACCCGATAAGTTTTGATAATTATCTTTTTTTTTTGCACTGAAAAGGTGAACACCTCAAAGTGTGAAATACAATTTAGTTCGATTTTTTGTACGAGCTAGTTCTTTTTGAATGTGGAAAATTTATAAAACAGTTTGCTTTTTTCTGTAGACTTATTTTTGTTCTAAACACCTTTTAAACATATAAAAATCTAGCAATTTAATGGGGGTTATTGCATGGTTTATATAGTCGATTACTCCATATATATTGCTTTCGCATTTGCGTAATTTTTGTTTCTGTTTTCATTGTTTAAAAAATTGTGAATATTCCATGTAACAATTTCATCGAACGTTCCTCTTTGCACTTTCTGGACAATACGACCGACTGACTGATAAGAAAAATCTATGCAATTCATTTCTCAATAAAATCCACTAAAATCCACTGACTATGAAAGCCGTATTTGAATACAAATTGTCATAATGAACAATAACACATTTGAATACACAGGTAAAGAAAATAACAGCTCCCCAATGTAGTGTCACTAAAAGCCGCCAAAGGAGTTTTATTTTGTAATGTGGGAAGCATGGAGTGCATTTGATACGTTTGGGATTTATGAGAAAACAAAAATAATAAAACAACATGTACAAAGGCCCCATTAGACATCCAACAACAACAACAACAACAATGTATCTGTTGTGTGCAAAAAATAAAGATGAAAACAAAATTCATGCGGTAGTGGGTGAGTTCAAGAGATTTTTGTTTTTGACTCTCACACGTGTGAATAGAATACAGCTCTAAGTTTGCCATACACTTTTTCTTCGTATAAATTGGGCTAATTAAGAGAGCATCAGAATTTTGTATCAAAAGAGCCCAACGTAATTATTGAGAAAGAAGAGACATAATCAGTATGGTTGCTTTTGTATTGCGTTTGGGTAATTTACATATATGCGTGAGAATCAGCTGGGCCTGGGAATAAAAACTAAAAAAATATATGTATAGTTTAGTATTAGTATCAATAAATGGCTATGGTTAGTATACACTTACAAAATTTAATCAATATGTATATTAAATTTAAATATCTTTACGACAAAAAGAAAGAAACAAAATTTTAAATAAATTTTCTTACTAAACTTTAAGATATATACATATTACAATTGAATGTCTCTACACCGAAAAAAAGTAAACTGTTTTATAGGAGGAATGAACTACCCCGTGCGAAAAATGATCTAAATTGTAGCCCACACTTTGAGATTTCCCCAAGATTTCATTCTTACTATTTTTGGGAATTGTACGAAAATTTTCGTTTGCTTTAGTTCATAATGAACTTGACAGGTTGGCTGATAAGTCCCCGGTCTAACAAAGAAAAACACATTTTTTTGTCAATATTCGTTTTTATTATTCAACATAGTTCCCTTCAAGAGCAATACAATGATTAAAGGGTGATACGGTCAAAATTTGGTCTAGGGAAAACGCGTGTAAATCGGTGAAATCGTTTATTTAAAAAATCAAATTAAATTTCTTTTTCAAGTTCAATTAGTATAAAATTCAGGAAAAATATTCAGTTAGGCTTTCGCCACCTTGTCCACCTTCTTCGCCGCAGAAAGCCAGTTTGCCTTGAACTGCTGCTCGTCCTTAGCAGTTTTGTTGGTCTTCTTTATGTTCCGCTTGACAATAGCCCAGTATTTCTCAATTGGGCGGAGCTCTGGCGTGTTGGGAGGGTTCTTGTCCTTGGGAACCACCTGCAAGTTGTTGGCGCCGTACCACTCCATGGCCTTTTTACCGTAATGGCAAGATGCCAAATCCGGCCAAAACAGTACGGAACAACCGTGTTTCTTCAGGAAAGGCAGCAGACGTTTATTCAAACACTCTTTCACGTAAATTTCTTGGTTGACAGTCCCGGAAGCTATGAAAATTCTGCTTTTCAAGCCACAGGTACAGATGGCTTGCCAAACCAGATATTTCTTTGCGAACTTTGACAGTTTTATGTGCTTGAAAATATCTGCTACCTTTCCCCTTCCTTTTGCCGTATAAAACTCCTGTCCCGGAAGCTGCTTGTAGTCGGCTTTGACGTAGGTTTCGTCGTCCATTACCACGCAGTCAAACTTCGTCAGCATCGTCGTGTACAGCCTCCGGGATCGCGCTTTGGCCGTCGTATTTTGTTTATCATCGCGATTTGGAGTCACTACCTTCTTGTAAGTCGATAGTCCGGCTCGTTTTTTGGCTCGATGCACGGTTGTAGACGATACACCCAGCTTATTTGCGGCATCTCGGAGAGAGAGGTTAGGGTTTCGCTTGAAACTACCGGCAACTCTCTTTGTCGTCTCAGCGGCTTCCGGTTTTCGATTTCCCCCCGATCCAGACTTCCTGGCTGTCGACAAACGTTCCCCAAACACTTTAATTACATTTGTAGCGGTTGATTTGGTAACTTTTAGCGATTTTGCCAGCTTTGCGTGCGAGTAGCTCGGATTTTCACGATGCGCGAGCAAAATTTTGATACGCTGCTCTTCTTGCTTGGACGGCATTTTGACAACTGAAGAGTGAATTCCAAAATCAAAATAGGAGCAACATTCTACATACACACACACACCTTCAAAATGAGGGGTGTTCAGGTTTTTAAATGCAAAATTGAAAGAAATACGTCAAGTTTATATTGACCAAATTTTTACCGTATAACCCTTTATAACGACCTTCCAATTTTTTGATACCATTTTGGTAGTACTCCTACGGTTTTGCCTCAAAATAGGCCTCAGTTTCGGCGATCACCTCTACATTGCAGCCAAATTTTATCCCTGCGAGCATCCTTTTGAGGTCTAAAAACAAGAAAAAGTCGCTGGAGGGCAGATCTGGAGAATACGGTGGGTGGGGAAGCAATTCGAAGCCCAATTCATGAATTTTTGCAATCGTTCTAAATGACTTGTGGCACGGTGCGTTGTCTTGGTGGAACAACACTTTTTTCTTCTTCATATGCCGCGATTTCGACCTTAAAAAGCTCCAATAACGCCATATAATAGTCACTGTTGATGGTTTTTCCCTTCTTAAGATAATCGATAAAAATTATTCCATGCGCATCCCAAAAAACAGAGGTTCGCCGGTCGCTGTCCACTCAGCCGACTGTCGATTGGACTCAGGAGTGTAGTGATGGATCCATGTTTCATCCATTGTCACATATCGACGGAAAAACTCGGGTGTATTACGAGTTAACAGCTGCAAACACTGCTCAGAATTATCAACACGTTGTTGTTTTTGGTCAAATGTGAGCTCGCGCGGCACCAATTTTGCACAGAGCTTCCGCATATCCAAATATTGATGAATGATATGACCGACACGTTCCTTTGATATCTTTAAGGCCTCTGCTATCTCGATCAACTTCATTTTACGGTCATTCAAAATCATTTTGTGGATTTTTTGATGTTTTCGTCGATAACCACCTCTTTCGGGCGTCCACTGCGTTCACCGTCCTCCGTGCTCATTTCACCACGCTTGAATTTTGCATACCAATCAATTACTGTTGATTTCCCTGGGGCAGAGTTCGGAAACTCATTATCAAGCCAAGTTTTTGCTTCCACCGTATTTTTCCCTTCAGAAAACAGTATTTTATCAAAACAAGAAATTCCTGTTTTCCATTTTTTTCACAATAACAAAAGTTGCTTCACTAAAGACGCTCTATCTCACAAACTAATTGACTTACAGACGTCAAATTTTGACACGAATCATTTGAAGGTTGGTACTATATAAAAATAATATGCATTTAATAGTAGCGACGCCATCTATGTGTCAGACCGGGGACTTATCAGCCAACCTGTTACGTGTACGGTCATTGATCTTTGATAAAATGTTTGAGACATACTTATTATAAATACGCGAACGGAGATAATGATATACTTAAACAGGATCAGATGAAGGGTCAACAAGAGCAATCTAGCGTTAGGGGGAATATGTATATATTTATAAATACGATACGGACCAATGTTTGTATGGCAAACCCACAAAAAACCACCATGAAAGAAAATGTAGGTTTATTTTATACAATTTTAACTAAAATATTTTACTAATGTTTGCGATTTGCGATTTTTGGAGCATTTCTTTCAACCAATCTACACGATCCTTACGAATTTTGAATTCACCATAGCTAAACATTGGTCCGTGAGGAAGCTTCATCGAGTACGTATAACCTGAAAAATATCAAGCTTTACGATAGAGCTGTCTGTTTATATAACACTAGGGTTGCCCAATCCCGAAATATAAAAGGCAACCCTCGTACTAGTACTTTAACACCTGTTTGTTTGACTTTCCTTTCCAAAGCCATTATAAAATTTTTTCTTCAGCTACAGTCACTCCATTGACTAGTGAATATTTGAGATTATCAAATTAACATGACATTTTCCATGGCGATTCTCATGATAAGCTATGGGATAGCGCTCATGATAAATCATGGAATATCATGTTTGATAGTCGTTTTGAAAATTCAAATGAATTTGATTAGGTATTTTGGTTTTTGGAATTCCTCATCCAGAGTGAAGAGTTAGAATCAGTTTGGATAATGTGAATGTCAAGAGTTTGTCACAATGGAGCAAAGTAATTACCTTATGTCTCGTTTAGCATTTATCGTTCATTTAGTCTAATTTTATTACTCTTAATCAAGATTAATTTATTTTAGTTAGACACCGCCGAGACTGATCCATGAACTTGAGTCTGTAGTAGTTTGGAATATTTTTATTTGCAAAAATGAAACGAAACCACATTACTGTGGCTGCGGTGGTCCATACACTAAATAATTCAGCTTCAGTGCGCATGTGAGGTAGTCGAGGAGGTTTATCCAGATTTTCATTTTTCCTTTTTGTTTTGTTCCACATATATTCTGCCGTATATATGAGAACACAAACGATGACGTATGAGAATACATGGAGTAACGGGAGACGGATGCCGCCGTTGCCACAACCAACCAACGTCAGAGTATAACTAACTGTTAGGCCAATCTCCAGTTCACTTTCAAACGCCATCGGATATAGTAGCCTTGTGCTCTGAAGAAATTGAAGTTCTAACCAAGCGATAAAATTTTAATTGTGTACCAAATATAATCAGGCTCCATCCGGGAAAAAGAAAAATATAGTGATGAAATAAAATTTTAAAATTTACTTCGAGTTCACACCATTTCAAAAGTTTTAATTAAACAAAAAAAAAATTGTCGAAAAAATATATAGATACCGACAAAAATAAGTGGACAAAAGTGACAATAGAAAGGTGTTGAAATTCTTGTGTAAGCTCACTTTTCGTTTTAAGGCTATTTTCTTCACTTTAGATTTGTGCCTGAAGGCAACAGTATGCGAACAAATGATAGAGCAAAGCCATCTACATAGAAATAAGGATGATGTAGCTAAAATTTTCCTATATACTAAAGATATTTTTATGGAGAGAGGAATGTGAGGATTTTGGTATGAATTCGAGGGTTCATTTCCTTCTAATAAAGATGGTGGCATTCCTTTATCAATTTCGATGTGAATTTGAAGGCATATTTCCTCCCAATAAAGTACTAAAAAAAAATCTAATATGAAAGATCCAGCATCTTAAATTTTAGGATAATAAATTTACACAACACTTAAAGTTAATTTCATTAAACTAAATTAATTTAAAGTTTAAAGTTAATTTAAAGTTAATTTAAAGTTTAAAAGTTTAAAGTTAATTTAAAGTTTTTTTAATTATAGTTTTTTAAAATTTAGTTTACTTATCTTTAAGATTCGATCCTCCGATAAAGTGCATACATTTAAAGTAAAGCCTATTTTTCTTAATTAAAAAAACATATTTTTAATTTAATTTTTAAATTAAATGCACTCAACTCAGACGGTGAAATGACAAAACTAAGACAACACTTTTCCGGCCATTTTCATGTAGTTAACAATCAGTAATTTGAAGATATTTTCTCTCCATTTTTGAGCAGTTAAATTCCCAACCCCCATTTTCATGAAGCTCCGTTAGTGCTCCGTTAGCTAACGAACTTTTAAACCATACTATGGACATGTCTGTCATCTTGCCTATATATTGCACATACCAGTTAGAAATTTAACTGCTGAAAATTTTTCAGTTAAAGTTAACCGGAAAACAAAGTTATTTGAAATGTACTTTCTGTTAACTGGCAGTTAAAGCCTAACGGAGCTACATGAAAATGGCCGTAACTGCTATGTGAATATATAGACATGATGATAGCCATATCCATACACTCAAAACCAGTGAACCCACCAGGAAGGAACAATTTGGTTACACTTAAAATATATTGTCGTGAGGCTAAAGATTTCATGTCCTGAAAATACGAATGTGAATTTTGCTTATATCCGACATAAAGTTAGTTTAATTGTCTAAAAGCAATTAAAACTAAAAGATAAACCTTTCAATGAAGTCGTTTTTAAATAAATTTTAGGAAATTTTAACTAAACTGTATAACAAACGTTGATTACATGCCGATATCACTACAACAATCATGTCACATTTCAGACAAAGATTTACCGGTAACCCTCTTTTTTCAGTTTCACTTAGAATTCAGTCCATTGCGATACCACATTAACTAAAATATCTACTACATGTAGGTACTTCTAGTTCTTACCGCTGAACTCACTGGATTATTTTCTTTGGTAGAACCAAGTTGATTATTGCAAAAACATTAGCAAACTGCTTCAGTTAACATTTTCCATAAAATGCACAATGCCTTGTTTTTAGTAAACAACAATTCGATGTGATAACGAATCGGAAGTGGATAAGCATCTCACATTATTACGATCCAAATTTCTTGAGGATGTCCAATACATTCGGATCTTATTTAAACCGTTTTCATCCATTTGGTTTCGTCCGTTTAGGCAATATATACTTCTATTGCAAGTATTTTTGTAATTCTTTTCCTCAAATCAGGGCTACTTTAAAAGTAGCAATCAGTTGTTTTTTGTTTTTGTTTTCGTTTTTAAATGTTTTTGTGTTCCTAATTTTTGTTCGCATACTGTATTATCGTTGCCTATCCCTTTTACTGTGTATACCACAAAATGCAATAAAAACAAAAACACTTCCAAAGGAAATCCTATGCCAACAGTATCCTAGTTAATGGAATTTAAAGTGTTTTTTGTCTAATGAAGCTAGAATCGTATTCAAATTATTATTAGTACTACACTTGCTAATATAAATTAGGCATTAATTTTTGGGTTTCTATGTAAAAGTTTTTATGAAAATAATTTGTGTCCATATTTGTGTTTGTGGTATATGTGCTTAGTTTGTACAAGAAACATCCTTATATTGAGTCCTTCCGTTCTAAGAAACCAACGAGCAAAGTGAAACATCTTTGAATAACCGTCTCAACTTTGATTGTCTAGAACAAATATTTGAAACTACATTGCTATTAAATTAAGGTAAGTGTATTTACTCCAAATGCATCATAAAAACTTTTGTTTTATTCGTTTTAATATAATTTTTTCTATGGTTGCCAAATTATATTCTCTATTCTCAAAGTACATAAACACATTCTCTCTCTCTCTGTTTCCTCAACATGTGTTAGTACTAACAGTAATAAAGTAAATTTTAGTTAACCCAAGAGAGTTCACGAGAGACAGAGAAAGAGAGCAAAATGCCCCTTAAATCAAAAAAGCTGAAAAAGTGCGTTGTATGGTATCCTTGCCGTTTGATTGTCTTTACAACATGAAGTGACGACGGCTGGTGAATGGTTGCATTTAACCTATAGGTAAGGTTTTCAAGGACATTGTCGGCACACATACCTTTGCATAAATATTTTTGTTTTCTTTGTACTTGGTATACTTTTTTGCCGCGCCACATTTATCCTTCATTGGTTTTGTACATCATCAACATTATCTATAGCATACATATGGGCGCTTGTAATACTGTGTACATGTTAATGGGGGGCGACTCGAAAGAAACTTAGGACTTTTATTATTTAACATCTAGAATATGATGCACTCAAAAAACAGTGAACCCACCAGGAAGGAAGGAAAATTTAGCTTAATTTCAGAAAATTGTAACTAAACTGTATAAACTGGCTAAAATATCAAGCCGATTTCTCTCGTTAAAGAAAATTTCGCATTTTGAAGGAAAGAAAAAAAAACAGTTAAAAATTGCAATAATCTATTTAGCACCGTAAAATTTACGAAAATCGAAATTCTTCTTTTGTGTACAATTGTTTTCTCCTTGTTTAGTTAATATAACTAAAATCTTCCCTGTTCCGATATTCGCAATCTGAAATCGCAATAAATCTTCAAATCGGAGGGGTATGAATCTTTAAACCAGATGTTAGATCGCGATTTCTGAGAACCAACTTTTCATCAGTACCTCTCTTGTGGAAGACAATGTGTGAGTATTGAATTACTTAGCCCTTTCAGAGAGACACCGCCCAAGGAATTGTTTGGCAGCTTGAGTTTCATTTGTTGCAATATTACAGCTCTCATAGTTTGCCATTTCTAATATTGCACTGCGATAGCGAACTTAAAAATTCGTATTAAAGATGGGGCTCACTAGAGCGTAAATGCTAGATTTGGCATTTAACAGGTTGGCTGATAAGTCCCCGGTCTGACACATAGATGGCGTCGCTAGAATTAAATGCATATTATTTTTATATAGTACCAACCTTCAAATGAATCGTGTCAAATTTTGACGTCTGTAAGTCGATTAGTTTGTGAGATAGAGCGTCTTTTGTGAAGCAAATTTTGTTATTGTGAAAACAAATGGAAAAAAAGGAATTTCGTGTTTTCTAAAGGGAAACAATACTCTGCCCCAGGGAAATCAACAATAATTGATTGGTATGCAAAATTCAAGCGTGGTGAAATGAAATGAGCACGGAGGACGGTTAACGCCCGAAAGAGGTGGTTACCGACGAAAACATCAAAAAATCCACAAAATGATTTTGAATGACCGTAAAATGAAGTTGATCGAGATAGCAGAGGCCTTAAAGATATCAAAGGAACGTGTTGGTCATATCATTCATCAATATTTGGATATGCGGAAACTCTGTGCAAAATGGGTGTCGCGCGAGCTCACATTTGACCAAAACAGCTGTTAACTCGTAATACACCCGAGTTTTTCCGTCGATATGTGACAATGGATGAAACATGGCTCCATCACTACACTCCTGAGCCCAATCGACAGTCGGCTGAGTGGACAGCGACCGGTGAACCGTCTCCGAAGCGTGGAAAGACTCAAAAGTCCGCTGGTAAAGTAATGACCTCTGTTTTTTGGGATGCGCATATAATAATTTTTTTGTCGATTATCTTGAGAAGGGAAAAACCATCAACAGTGACTATGTAAAGGGTGATACGGTCAAAACTTGGTCAAGGGAAAACGCGTGTAAATCGGTGAAATCGTTTATTTAAAAAATCAAATTATATTTTTTTTTCAAGTTCAATTAGTATAAAATTCAGGAAAAATATTCAGTTAGGCTTTCGCTTTTCCAAATCCGAATTGCCGGGCCTCACGCTTGACACCTGCCATCAGATTTTGTACAGCCACCTTGTCCACCTTCTTCGCCGCAGAAAGCCAGTTTGCCTTGTTGTTTGTTGCTCGTCCTTAGCAGTTTTTTTGGTCTTCTTTAGGTTCCGCTTGACAATAGCCCAGTATTTCTCAATTGGGCGGAGCTCTGGCGTGTTGGGAGGGTTCTTGTCCTTGGGAACCACCTGCACGTTGTTGGCGGCGTACCACTCAATGGCCTTTTTACCGTAATGGCAAGATGCCAAATCCGGCCAAAACAGTACGGAACAACCGTGTTTTTCTTCAGGAAAGGCAGCAGACGTTTATTCAAACACTCTTTCACGTAAATTTCTTGGTTGAAAGTCCCGGAAGCTATGAAAATGCTGATTTTCAAGCCACAGGTACAGATGGCTTGCCAAAGCAGATATTTCTTTGCGAACTTTGACAGATTTATGCGCTTGAAAATATCTGCTACCTTTCCCCTTCCTTTTGCCGTATAAAACTCCTGTCCCGGAAGCTGCTTGTAGTCGGCTTTGAGGTAGGTTTCGTCGTCCATTACCACGCAGTCAAACTTCGTCAGCATCGTTGTGTACAGCCTCCGGGATCGCGCTTTGGCCGTCGTATTTTGTTTATCATCGCGATTTGGAGTCACTACCTTCTTGTAAGTCGATAGTCCGGCTCGTTTTTTGGCTCGATGCACGGTTGTAGACGATACACCCAGCTTATTTGCGGCATCTCGGAGAGAGAGGTTAGGGTTTCGCTTGAAACTACCGGCAACTCTCTTTATCGTCTCAGCGGCTTCCGGTTTTCGATTTCCCCCCTATCCAGACTTCCTGGCTGTCGACAAACGTTCCCCAACACCTTAATTACATTTGTAACGTTTGATTTGGCAACTTTTAACGATTTTGCCAGCTTTGCTTGCGAGTAGCTCGGATTTTCGCGATTCGCGAGCAAAATTTTGATACGCTGCTCCTCTTGCTTGGACGGCATTTTGACAACTGAAGAGTGAATTCCAAAATCAAAATAGGAGCAACATTCTACACACACACACCTTCAAAATGAGGTTTTTTAAATGCAAAATTGAAAGAAATACGTCAAGTTTATATTGACCAAATTTTGACCGTATCACCCTTTATATGGCGTTATTGGAGCGTTTGAAGGTCGAAATCGCGGCAAAACGGCCCCATATGAAGAAGAAAAAAATGTTGTTCCACCAAGACAATGCACCGTGCCACAAGTCATTGAGAACGATCGCAAAAATTCTCCCCCAGCGACTTTTTCTTGTTCTCAGACCTCAAAAGGACGCTCGCAGGGAAAAAATTTGGCTGCAATGAAGAGGTGATCGCCGAAAATTGGAAGGTCGTTATAATCGTTGTATTGCTCTTGAAGGGAACTATGTTAAATAATAAAATCGAATTTTGACAAAAAAATGTGTTTTTCTTTGTTAGACCGGGGACTTATCAGCCAACCTGTTATACTAGGGTATTTTTGCCATCACGGAAAAAAACGTTCTTTACATTAATAACTCTGATATTAAAGAAGCGGAGCGGAGCTCTAAGGATAAAATTGAGACACAATTCACTTATTTATTCCCTTTTTTAGATTATATTTTTCCATTTGTTTTACGCAATTTGCAATAAAATCCTTGGACTCTGTGTTCCTTAAGTCGAAAACGGCTATATGCTGTTGTACATCTCTTTACGAGATCACTGAGCAGTGCACTGAAAAATAATATTTACGTGATATTAAAGATTACGTAACCTACATTTTAGGATGCGCAATTTACAAAACATCAAGGACAAATTTCTTTAAAATAAAGAAATTTTAATTAAAATAAAGTTTATATTCTTTGATTAATTTTTTTTTACTAAATGTAGGACACGAACTTTGGAAATTTTGCGTCCCTCCGGCAAAGTCGGCAAATAAGGCAAATTTTCCTTAAAGTAAAGAAACTCATTTTTGATTTAAAGAAACCGTCCTTAAATTCACTGAAGGAATGTGATCACCCCAACCATGTTCCAAGAGCAAAATGTTACATTTTCACGGAAAACATGTAGCATGTTTGTCAAAACCATGTTCTTTACTGGGAGATTATGTATCTGATTGCGGAAAGCATGTTATTATTGACGAGAAAAGAATATTTTTGCAACAAAAATGCTACTGAGGTGATCATATTCCTTCTCTGGGTGTAATAGCGCTGTATGCCCAAGGGAATTCCATGGTCTAAATACATTCCTAATAAATATCGATCCGTTTTAAAAACACCCAGGATGTTTACTTCGGTTTATTTTTTAATTTAATAAATTAGTTTTTTTCGTACCTACACTAAAAAAAAGTTTACTTGGATCCAAAGATTCTGACCTTCCCTTAAGGATTTTGGTATTGATTCCGAGCCAAACATGCGGCTTCTTCAAAATACTGAAATTTTTTAGCGATCCATGTGACTTTAAATCTAGGACCAATAAAATTAAAATTAAATTTTATAAAATTTTCATTGTCTTTTCGCGGCTTATTAATAAAGGTACTTACGTACACTGAAAAAACAGTGAACCCACCAGGAAGAAAACTTTTTGTTAATTTTAGAAAATTTTGAATATTTTCAGAAAATGTTAACTAAACAACATTGTAATCGCTAAGATCATGCCGATATCACAAAAATAAGCAAATATTTTTTGACAAATTGAAAAAAATTTATTACACATAATTATTTTTTTCACTTGTAGTTTGAAGGAAAAAAGAGGAGTTAAAAAATACAAGAATGTCTTTAGTGACATACGAAGTTCATGATGGAAGCATATTTGGTGAAATTTACAAATTTAAAGAATTAATAAACTATTTTGTGAGAAGTACGAATTTAGTAAATCTCTTTGCTTAATTTGTGTATAATTTTTCCCCGTTTTTTAGTTCATTTAACACGTACGCAAAAAATTATTAGATTAAAGGAAACTTTCTCGAAACATAATAATTCCATGAACTAAAATAAAGTTAAATGGGCTTTAGTGAAATAGAGAGTTCACTTTTTTTGAGTGTACAAACAAATGCCAGTTTAAAAATCCAAATTATAACGAATACTTCAAAGTAAAAGAATGTTTTCTTAATTCAAAAAAAAATTTAAATCAAAGACGCTAAATCCTCAAAATAATCCTCTTAGCCTATATTTGAAGCGTTTTTATCTTAAATCTAAAGTTTCAATATTTTAGTTAATTTAAGGACAATTTCTTTAAATCAAAAAGTAGTTTCTTTACTTTAAGGCCTTAGTTCAAACACATGCGACTTTAACGGAGGTACACAAATTTTATAAACTAAGGCCCTAAAGTAAAGAAACAAATTAAAGAAAAAGAAATTTTGAATTAATTTCAAAATTTGAAATTTGTCCTTGATAGTTTGTAAATTTCGCATCCTAAAATTTAGGTTGCGTAATGTTTAATATCACGTAGATATTTTTTTCAGTGTACACTGTAAAAAGTATTGACCTAATATTAAAGATTATGCAACCTAAATTTATACAATATTAAGGACAAATTTCTTTAAACTAAAGAAATTTTAATTAAAAGAAGCTTCATTTCCTTCTCTAAATTTAGGACACAAACCAATCTTTAAAATTTGCATACCTTCGTTAAAGTCGCATTGTCTTCGAAGTAAGGCCAGTTTTCCCATAAAGTAATGAACAAAATATTTGATTTAAAGAAATAAAGTGATATATAGAATCAAATGGATTAAAAATAAAAAAGGTTCAAAAATAGGCTAATAGTTGTTATGAGGATTTTGCATCTTCGGTTTAAATTTTATTTGGAATTAAGAATATATTTTTACTTTGAAGTATATGTCATAATGTGGATTTTAAAATGAATTTGAAATAAAAATTCGATAAATGAGATCGGTATTCTAATTTTTAGAATCTAGATTTAAAGATAGGTAGCTTCCTAAAAAATATTCTTATTTTAAAGAATCCGCACCTCGAAATCAATACCAAAATCTTTAAGGTAAGGTCAAAATTTTCCCTTAACTATTTTTTGAGTGTAAGTAGAATCACCGATTAGAAGTTTCATCTGGCTGCCCTGTTGTCGTACCCTAAAAAATGTAACATATCTTATTGACTATTGCACAGAATAAGGTCAAAGTAGTTTGAAATTTTAATTTTGCATAGTATAACAATTTCAAAAAACTCCTTGGAATAGTTTGGAATATTTTATGCAAAACCTTATACCATTGGTGGACTAGGGAAATTAAATATCCTTGTGTGTATAACCATAAACCATAACGTAGAATTCATTTTGAGCAAATGTTTAACCTTCAGCAAAGTAAGGACTGTGAAATAGGAAATAGAACCATAACAATTTTCCTGGTTTCCGTTAATATTTTCTAGTGGAAAATCATTTTATGAAAATTGTAAGCAGCTATTTTGTTCGTATGACTCCAAATTTAATGAAAAACTGTATTAGCAAGGCAGCAATGCTGGTGAACTCAGTCCCCAAGCACAGATAGCACTTTCATTCACTTCCAGTTCGTTTTAATGTTGTCGGTTTTCTTATGGACGGGAAAGAGGACGACAGGCGCGTGGGTATCCTGGTACGTAGCTGTTGAAATTTTAATTAAAGGGTTATAGTCATAAGAACTTAGTAAGCAAATTCCGAATATTTTTTTTCACGTGGTGTGCAATATTATGAGTGTCACATTAAAAATATAGATTAGAAATGAAAAACATAACGTAATATAGTCTTTTCCTTCCCTCTAGAACTTGGAAGTATAAGACCCAAAGGATCAAAGCCATAATAATTTATATTAAAGAGCCACCGTCGAGGAATATTTTGTTACCGTTTTCATTTCCAATATTGGAATAAAAAGTGTATCCTTCAGGATAACCCGATTTGAGGACTTACCATTTTCAAAGTTGTTCATGTTAAAAAAAGTCTTTGGAGAAAATTCCCTCGTAAATAAATTAACAGACATACATACTTGTAACATAGATTACAAATGGATAGATGAAACGGATATAGAGACACTGATGTATGAACTTTCTTCTATTGAAAAGGAAAGCAAATAAATTCCTTAACAAATTAATTAATCAATTATGCATGTGTGTGGAGCATGATAAAACGAACCCGTATGTTCTTAATGAGTAAATGTTAGCTTACGGCTTAGATGGGAATGTGTACTTTATTCTTCTTCAGGGAAAATTAAATAAATAGTGATCCATTGAACACGATATGGGCAAAGAAGATGCCGGGTCCTCTTGTAGAGACTTATCAATCTCCCCGGTATCTACACTGAAAGAAAAAAATTGCCCGGTTACACTAATTATTTTGGTGTTGATTCCGAGCCAAAGATGCGGCTTTTTTAAAACAAATACAGTTTTTGGGAAGTTAAGGCAAAGAAAAAAGTTTGGAAAACGGGTATCACAAACGATGTTCTTTTCTAATCGTTTTTCTAATTACTTCGTAAAGATCAAACCTTTGTTTCAAAATGTTAATTTTTGAAAACATTAAAAAAAATATATTTTTCCAAAATTACAGTCAGAAAAGAACTTTGTCTCTTTGGAATCTCCCTCATATATTTCTCACTTCCACTTGTTTTATTTATAGATGTTTGATTTCTCAGCACTTTTTAGAAGAAATTATTCGATTTTGTACATTGTTTATATTTTGTCTTTCGTCCAAACTGAAAATCGAACCGCGGACCATACAAATTGTAAGCAGTGATGCCAATTTGGTACCTTTAGCACCAAATTTAGTGCTTTTTGATTTTCAAAAAAGCATCAACATGGTGCCTTCTGACGTTTTCATTTAGTGCTTTTTTTAATTTGAGCAGTATTGAGTTTAAGTGGCGAAATCTTTTCATACAAAAATTCTGATTAGACTGTCAAAATCTTAAGAAACTCAACTATATTGCCAAATATAGAATTTGATTTTTATTTAGGCTATTCTTTTTAAAAGTCTGGAGACGAGTGCAGAATTTCTGAACTTGATAAAGATGTCATTAAAAACATTTGTATTAAACTCACAAAATGACTCATAATTGAAATAAGAATCAGACCTCCTCCTACACTGAAAAGAAGCATGCGCGGTTCCAAAGATTTTGTCTTTACATTAATGGTTTTGGTATTGATTCCGAGCCAAAGAAGCGGACAATTGAAGTAAGGATACTTTTAAGACAAAATTATCTTTTAAATTTAAGTTTTGCGTACTTGATTCTAGGCAGCAAATTATAATTTATTCGTTTTTCTATTTTTTTCTTCATGTGCAATTAAAGCCGTTTAAAAGCGTGTTAACGACAACCTAAATTTTCAAATTCAGTTTCGACTTTAAGTAGAAATTTGGCTATGTCTCAAGTAAAAATCGTCTTTAAAATAAAGTGTTGAAGAAAGTCTCCTATTTTTAAACGCTTTTTTGCTTTGTTGTCAAGATGCAAAAAGACAACAAATTTAAAGACAATTTCTTTAATTTTGAAGAATTGTTCATAATTATTAAAGACAAGTTGACCTTAGTCAAACAAAATTTTCTTTTATTTTAAGATACCCATTTTCAATTTGAATCACTTAATTACAAAGAAAAAACGACTTTATAGAAAAGTTCATCGTCTTTCGGACAAGGAAAAAAACTTTATATCAGAGAAATGCGTCTTCTATGCTAAGCAAAAAACGCATTCGTATTTTAAGGACATGAAATCTTTGGTCTCACGACAATATTTTTTAAGTGCAATATTATCATTTCCAAATTTAATGTTGAAACACTTATTTTCTCCTCTGAAAAAACATATTTTTAAATTTTAAAATAAGCATTAAAAAATATAAAGCTATACACTTGGATAGAGGTTCATAATTTCATAAAAGTAAAAATGCTTTAAATCAAATCAACACCCAAAAGTTCTATAATGATTCTTTGGGTTTTTTTGTTTTTTAGTAGTACATTGATTTTTAGCTGGCTGGAATAGTTTTTGTGATGGGAACTGGTATGTTAGAATTTATAATTTATTTTTGGGCATTTTGCCCTTCGGGAGCTGGCATCACTGTTTGTAAGCCAACACACTAACCACTGTTATTGTCATCAACTGATAATGATCGTCATAGCCCTTAGGCGCAAACAAGAAACCCAGGGAATCAGTTCTATTTATGGACCACATTATGGGGGATATAAAAGCCTAGTTAAATAGACACAAACCATGTTTAAAGGACACAAACCATTTTAGTCGGGCCCTTTTTTACAAACAATGTACCAAATGCGATTTTTACAAACAGAAATATTATGATTTCCAAAATTTTTCGCAACATTTCGAAGGGTTATTCGGCATTCTATACCACTGTATTAAATGTTTACTACACTGAAAGAAATATGATATGATATTAAACATTACGCAACCTAAATTGCATAATTTTTTTAAATAATAAAATTTTAATTAAAATAAAAATTATAATCGTTGCTTCAATTTTTTTATTGAATTTAGGACACAATTTTTTGCAAATTTCCGTCCCTCGTATGTCTTTGAACTAAGGCCAAAGAAATCGTCTTTAAATTGACTGAAATATTAAACCCTTAGACCTAAGATAAAAACGCTACAATCCACGGTATTAAAAAAACAATTTTTACTTTGAAAAATCTGTTATAATTTCGATATTTAAACTGGCATTTGTTTGTATGTGAATAACTTTATTAAAGTACCGCGAAAAGAGAATGAAAATTCGATAAAAGAGATTTGTATCCTAATTTTATTGAACCCAGATTTAAAGCAAGATATGTCCCTAAAAATGTCTTCATTTTAAAGAAGCCACAACTTTGGCTCGGAATCAATACCAAAATCCTTAAGGGAATGTCAAAATCTTTGGATCCACATAAACCTTGTTTTGAGTGTACGAAACCTCAAAAATTTGTCTAAGTTAAGACAAAGTTAGAAACGAAGTGGACCGTAATTTTAGAATAAAAATTTTAATTTTTTTTATTGCAAAAATAAAAATTTAATAACAATTTTTTTTGTGATAAGGGTTTGAACTTTTCGAAGAAATTCAAGAAACAAAAGAACGACTTTTGCAGTACCCGCTTTTTTCTTTGCGTGCTTATTCTATATTTGTAGTGTATCAGGGATAATAAATATCACTCTTGAAATTGTACTGAATCAGCTTCAAATTTTATTTTGTGGAAGAGCTTTTCCTTTATGCTTATGAAAGACATTCGCCAGGATAAAATGGTTAGCATGCCCACTTGTCATACGGATTGTCATGGTTTTATTGGGGTATTTCCTGACATGTGAAATTTGACCTATTGTGAAAAAGACCCAAAATTCGGACGAATTAGTGTTTGATATTTTCCATTGTACCAAAAACTTAGTAATATCAAATTTCATGAAGAATGGAAGCAAAGTCTTATCGATATCTTGAAAACGATAATTAAACGGAAAAAATATATCACCAAAATTGTTCCCATTAAAATTTTAATAGAATTTTAAATAATATTCAATTAAAAATTTAATTGATTTAACATTTTTTTTAATTGAAACAAAAATCAATCACAGAAATTAATTGTATCAATTATTTTTTTTTAATTGGAACAATTATCTTTTTAATTGACATTGGTGATTGATGCTATCATTTTTGTGATTGAAGACATTTCAATTAAAAATCAATTGGATCAATAATTTCGTGATTGAAGAAAAAAATATTTTTTTCTGTGAAGGCTAGGGCGACTCTACTGGCGATGACCATGTCTAGCAAAGCGTCAAATAGGATCTTTCTCATCGCAATCGGACGTATTTATCACTGTTATATTGTATATTCTTTTCATACACTAAAAAAAATATTGTCATGAGACAAAAGATTTCATGTCCTTAAAATACGAATGCGAATTTTTCTTAGCATAGAAGGCGCTTTTCTCTGATTTTTTCCTTGTCCAAAAGACGATAAACTTTCAATGAAGTCCTTTCATCTTTTTTGGTAGGCGATTGGACTTAAAAATGGGTATCTTAATATGAAAAATCTTGATTACAAAGCAAAAAAGCCTATTGAAATAGGAGATGTTTTTCAATATTTTAAAGACGGTTTTTACTTGAAGCATAGCTACCTAGCAAAAAAAGCGTCGCCAAAAAAGTAATGAAAATGTTCTTTTTGGATCCGGAAGTTGTGCAAAATTGACGCAGAAGCGATGAATTTAACATGGGCTTGTCATAGGACGGAAGTCCTCCATTCCAACAGCCGATGCACTGAATTTGCATCACTTCTTTAGGTGTGATTCGAATTCAAACATTTTCAAAAATTCACAATTTTTTCAGATTGTATTTAGCATTTTTTTCGACAAAAATTTAAATAATTTGCACCATTTTATGCATTCTTAAACTGTTTTTAACCAATTTGAAACAAAAAAATTACAATTACCCATTAAAAATATGGAAAATGCATATTATAAAAAATTTAATGAAAAGAACTTCCTGCACGCTCACAAAAAATCGCTTCTGTAACATATACTCCCAAACATATTTTGCTTCAAGCATATATATTTTTGGGTATTGCCCAAACATTTATATGTTTGATCTCTTCCAATATATAATATGTTTGAAAGCATATTGGTCTAAACAATATATGTTTGGGTAGTCTAAGTTCCAAACATTTTGTATTTTTGAATCCAAATTCAATAATGTTGTCTTCCAAAAAACAATATGTTATTATGTGAACATATAATATGTTTGGAAGCATTTTGCACCCAAAAATATTATATGCTTAAAAAAAATTCTCCCAAACAATATTGTGCTCAAAATTTTATTTATTTATTTATATATTTACAATCATAATGAATTATGAAAATAAACAGGTAATATAGGTGCTAACAACATAGGTTTTCGACCTGAATGCTCAAAATTTTGTTTCTGCCCAATTGTATATTCCCCCACATCTTTCTCCCTTCCAAGAGATTTTTTAGTTCTTAGCCCCTTTTTCTGTAATACAAACATTGTAGAAGAAATTATTCAATTGTATGATTTTTTTTATTTTAATTTTACCTTTTGCCGGACGGGGATTCGAACAGCGGACCACACAGTTTGTAAGGATCAAAGAAGTAGCTGATCAATTGCCCAAGGAAAAATAAAATGTTAATTTTGTAATAACAAGCAACAACCACCAACTTAATTCAATATCGCTCCCTGTTAAAAAGCGCTCCAGCTTCTAAACACATATATGTTTATAGGCTATTTCTAAATTAATATATGTTTGCATCCAAGCTTATTATATTTACAAACATTTTATGTCCCAAACATAATATGTTCTAACATATTAACATATATGTCCCAAACATGTTATGGTAGTTTATTAACATTATATGCTTGCACTCAAAAATATTGTGTTTAAAAATTTGTGTTCCAAACATATAATGTTTATAGCCAAACATATGAAAAACAGTCTTTTTCATCCGTGTGTGTAGTTAAAATAAAGAACATCATTGGGAGTACATCTTCTGGAAGTGCTTTTAAAGTTGTGCCTATGGAAGAACTTCCAAATTTTTTTGCTGGGAAATTTCTACATGAAGTCGAATCTGAATTTGGCAATTCAAATTGTCGCTAACACGATTTAAAAGGACTTTGGTGGCACATGAAGAATAAAGCTGACAAAACGAATAATTTAAAAAAAAAAAATCCTGCAATCCAGTACGCAAAACTCAACTTCAAAACAGAATCGTGTCTTAAATGTATCCTTACTTCAATTCTCCACTTCTTTGGCTCGGAATCAATACCAAAATCCTTATGGGAAGGTCAAAATCTGTGGATTCAAGTAAACTTTTTTTGAGTGTATCAAGTGCATCGCGGGGGTACCACGGTATTTATTTTACTCATATATGTATAACAGGTGGGCTGATAAGTCCCCGGTCTAACAAAGAAAAACACATTTTTTTGTCAAAATTCGTTTTTATTATTCAACATAGTTCCCTTCAAGAGCGATACAACGATTATAACGACCTTCCAATTTTTTGATACCATTTTGGTAGTACTCCTTCGGTTTTGCCTCAAAATAGGCCTCAGTTTCTGCGATCACCTCTTCATTGCAGCCAAATTTTTTCCCTGCGACCATCCTTTTGAGGTCTGAGAACAAGAAAAAGTCGCTGGGGTCAGATCTGGAGAATACGTTGGGTGGGGAAGCAATTCGAAGCCCAATTCATGAATTTTTGCCATCGTTCTTAATGAATTGTGGCACGGTGCGTTGTCTTGGTGGAACAACACTTTTTTCTTCTTCATATGGGGCCGTTTTGCCGCGATTTCGACCTTCAAACGCTCCAATAACGCCATATAATAGTCACTGTTGATGGTTTTTCCTTTCTCAAGATAATCGATAAAAATTATTCCATGCGCATCCCAAAACCAGAGGCCATCACTTTGCCAGCGGACTTTTGAGTCATTCCACGCTTCGGAGACGGTTCACCGGTCGCTGTCCACTCAGCCGACTGTCGATTGGACTCAGGAGTGTAGTGATAGAGCCATGTTTCATCCATTGTCACATATCGACGGAAAAACTCGGGTGTATTACGAGTTAACAGCTGCAAACACCGCTCAGAATCATCAACACATTGTTGTTTTTGGTCAAATGTGAGCTCACGCGGCACCAATTTTGCACAGAGCTTTCCGCATATCCAAATATTGATGAATGATATGACCAACACGTTCCTTTGATATCTTTAAGGCCTCTGCTATCTCAATCAATTTCATTTTACGGTCATTCAAAATCATTTTGTGGATTTTTTTGATGTTTTCGTCGGTAACCACCTCTTTCGGCGTCCACTGCGTTCACCGTCCTCCGTGCTCATTTCACCATGCTTGAATTTTGCATACCAATCAATTATTGTTGATTTCCCAAGGGCAGAATCCGGAAAGTCATTATCAAGCCAAGTTTTTGCTTCCACCGTATTTTTTCCCTTCAGAAAACAGTATTTTATCAAAACACGAAATTCCTTTTTTTCCATTTGAAGGTTGGTACTATATAAAAATAATATGCATTTAATACTAGCGACGCCTTCTATGTGTCAGACCGGGGACTTATCCGCCAACCTTTTATAAAAAAAATGAAAATGTGCCAACTTTATCAACCTTTTAGCAGGGATGAAAAATAAAAATTTTAATTTTACCAACGAGAATAAAAAATTCTACGAGTAAAAAATCTAGCGGTTTTTTGTGAAACAATTCTGGCAACGCTGAAAAGGGCCCACATGAAAGATAATTGAGTATAACAAGATGAAGGTTAGGTTAGGTTAGGTTATGTGACAGCCCGATGTATCAGGCTCACTTAGACTATTCAGTCCATTGTGATACCACAGTGGTGAACTTCTCTCTTATCACTGAGTGCTGCCCGATTCCATGTTAAGCTCAATGACAAGGGACCTCCTTTTTATAGCCGAGTCCGAACGGCGTTCCACATTCCTGTGAAACCACTTAGAGAAGCTTTGAAACCTTCAGAAATGTCACCAGCATTACTGAGGTAGGATAATCCACCGCTGAAAAACTTTTTGGTGTTCGGTCGTAGCAGGAATCGAACCCACGACCTTGTGTATGCAAGGCGGGCATGCTAACCATTGCACCACGGTGGCTCCCAAGATGAAGCATTGTGCTCTTATAAAGAGAAAACAAATGTCAAGGTGTAGAGGGCTATGAGAAAAAAATTGTTTTATTTGTCAATTTTTTCCAAAGCAGCTCTGCCCAGGTAATAAATTCAAAACGGCAATATTCACATAAAACCATAATGAATATTCGCTTTAAAAAACACATACGTTTTATTTTAATTTTCTACAACCGTTTTGGTATTGCTTTTGTGGGTTTTTAGTCGGAAATTTATGAAAAACACAAATGTTATGATATTTTCCGACGCAAACGGCAGTACATTTGAGAGACACGTCGACGCAAACTTTATGATATTTTGTTGGCAGAGTCCTCTGGTGCTTCAGTTTTGCTATGACAAGACTGCATCTTCTTCTCAATTATCTTTGCCCACATATTAAAAAACATATAAATTAAAAATAAAGTATTTACAACAATATATTATGCAAAAATTAATCTCTTGTATGAAAAAGTCCATACACTTATAAAAATGTACAAATTCATATTTGTTGTGTAATAGGTAGTTCAGTTAGTGCGGTTTTTAGGCTAGGTTACGTTAAGCCCGATATTTCGGGCTCACTTAGGCTATTCAATCCATTATGATACCACAGTAGTGAACTTCTCTCTTATCACTGAGTACTGCCCGATTTTATGTTAAGCACAATGACAAGGGACTTCCTTTTTATAGCCGAGTCCGAACGGTGTTCCACATTGCAGTGAAACCACGTAGAGAAGCTTTGAAACGCTCAGAAATGTCACCAGCATTACTGAGGTGAGATAATCCACCGCTGAAAAACTTTTTGGTCTTTGGTCGAAACTGGGCTAGAACCCACGAAACTGTGTATGCAAGGCGGGCATGCTAACCATTAAACCACGGTGGCTTTTTAGGCTAAGTACATGTCGGATCAGCCTCATATTTTCCCCTTCTTTTGCTGTTTCTAGAAATCAAAGTAATTTTTCACTTTTATATCCTTTGCTACTTAAAGCCACGAAGCGCCTGCCAGTCCTTCTATTACACAACGGACATAAATATATCGGTGTGTGTACGTGAATCTACCAACAAAATGTTCATAGTCTGACAATTTCATAGTAAAGTCATAAAGACGAAAGATGACCTCCTTTATTAGGAAAACAATGTCATGACATTGATGGCTGGGCCCCACAGAGTTTTATCCTTGTAGACAATTCTATTCTAGGTTTACTTACCATATTTTATGCGATTGTGTCTCATAAATATTTTATAGACTTGGTGTTTAGGAAGGGTAAACAAATTCGCGAAATACAAAACGCCAATGGTGACATAGTCACCCTTATTCCTTAAAGACGTCATCCATCTACTACTCCTCCTTTTCAATAGTCATTTAAGAAAACCTTTAATTTCGAATATATTAAAGGATATTCAATATATGGAATTTGGCATTTGTTTTCTGTTTTTTGCCTTCGGGAATCACTTAATCGGTGCCATTCTTTATGCTAATAATGTCGATAGTATGGGGGAGGGAGGTTTGGTATGTATCCTTAACTCAAGTGGTTATTTCAGTATTATGTTTCTGTGGAATTTTGTAAAATATTGACACATCATTAAATTGTTGTCACGTTGATAAACAATCGTTAAATATTGTTTATCGATATAATGGTGACATTTTAATGATTTTGAAGGGCTCTTGCTTATGCCTATGTGTGTAAATATAACCATAGCGATAGGCGGTAGGCGAACACTTATTTACGTGTATTTCTTATGGGAAGCCCAAAATCCGCGACGGAATACCGTGACGGCTAGCGGCGTGTCGCTAAATGAAAACTTATTCTAACTCCTTGGCGAAAACTGGTATAGTGTTGCCATCGCTTATCAATTTTTTTAACTCACCACTAGGAATTGCTGTTGCCTGGACACGTGTAGATTATTTTTTCTTGAAATAACTCAACAAATAACAAGCCATTGTATGTTTTTATTCAACTTCATTGTTTAATATTGTCAAAGCATGCTGTATTGACAACAAAAACGCTAGGAAACGTGAAAAAGGGAATTATTCGCCGTCAAGCTTATTGTATTTGCCGTTGCGGCAAAAATGTTTCGCCTACCGCCTATCGCTATGGTTATATTTACACACTATATTTGGTTATTTTTGAAATTTACAATTTGTTACCAGTACGATGCGATCTAATAATTTAAGTCAGCTTTCTACACGCTCACAAAAAATCGCTTCTGTAACATATACTCCCAAACATATTTTGCTTCAAGCATATATAGATTTTTGGGTATTGCCCAAACATTTATATGTTTGATCTCTTCCAATATATAATATGTTTGAAGGCATATTGGTCTAAACAATATATGTTTGGGTAGTCTAAGTTCCAAACATTTTGTATTTTTGCATCCAAATTCAATAATGTTGTCTTCCAAAAAACAATATGTTATTATGTGAACATATAATATGTTTGGAAGCGTTTTGCACCCAAAAATATTATATGCTTAAAAAAAATTCTCCCAAACAATATTGTGGTCAAAATTTTATTTATTTATTTATATATTTACAATCATAATGAATTATGAAAATAAACAGGTAATATAGGTGCTAACAACATAGGTTTTCGACCTGAATGCTCAAAATTTTGTTTCTGCCCAATTGTATATTCCCCCACATCTTTCTCACTTCCACGAGATTTTTTAGTTCTTAGCACCTTTTTCTGTAGTACAAACATTGTAGAAGAAATTATTCAATTGTATGATTTTCATACCCACCACCATAGGATGGGGGGTATATTAACTTTGTCATTCCGTTTGTAACACATCGAAATATTGCTCTAAGACCCCATAAAGTATATATATTCTGGGTCGTGGTGAAATTCTGAGTCGATCTGAGCATGTCCGTCCGTCCGTCCGTCCGTCCGTCTGTTGAAATCACGCTAACTTCCGAACGAAACAAGCTATCGACTTGAAACTTGGCACAAGTAGTTGTTATTGATGTAGGTCGGATGGTATTGCAAATGGGCCATATCGGTCCACTTTTACGTATAGCCCCCATATAAACGGACCCCAAAATTTGGCTTGCGAGGCCTCTAAGAGAAGCAAATTTCATCCGATCCGGCTGAAATTTGGTACATGGTGGTAGTATATGGTCTCTAACAACCATGCAAAAATTGGTCCACATCGGTCCATAATTATATATAGCCCCCATATAAACCGATCCCCCGATTTGGCTTGCGAGGCCCCTAAGAGAAGCAAATTTCATCCGATCCGGCTGAAATTTGGTACATGGTGTTGGTATATGGTCTCTAACAACCATGCAAAAATTGGTCCACATCGGTCCATAATTATATATAGCCCCCATATAAACCGATCCCCCGATTTGGCTTGCGAGGCCCCTAAGAGAAGCAAATTTCATCCGATCCGGCTGAAATTTGGTACATGGTGTCAGTATATGGTCTCTAACAACCATGCAAAAATTGGTCCACATCGGTCCATAATTATATATAGCCCCCATATAAACCGATCCCCCGATTTGGCTTGCGAGGCCCCTAAGAGAAGCAAATTTCATCCGATCCGGCTGAAATTTGGTACATGGTGTCAGTATATGGTCTCTAACAACCATGCAAAAATTGGTCCACATCGGTCCATAATTATATATAGCCCCCATATAAACCGATCCCCCGATTTGGCTTGCGAGGCCTCTAATAGAAGCAAATTTCATCCGATCCGGCTGAAATTTGGTACATGGTGTTAGTATATGGTCTCGAACAACCATGCAAAAATTGGTCCACATCGGTCCATAATTATATATAGCCCCCATATAAACCGATCCCCCGATTTGGCTTGCGAGGCCTCTAAGAGAAGCAAATTTCATCCGATATGGCTGAAATTTGGTACGTGATGTTAGTATATGGTCTCTAACAACCATGCAAAAATTGGTCCACATCGGCTCATAATTATATATAGCCCCCATATAAACCGATCACCAGATTTGACCTCCGGAACCTCTTGGAAGACCAAAATTCATCTGATTCAGTTGAAATTTGGTACGTGGTGTTAATATATGGCCTTAAACTCCCATGCAAAAATTGGTCGATATCGGTCCATAATTATATATAGGCCCCATATAAACCTATCCCCAGATTTGACCTCCAGAGCCCCTTGGAAGAGCAAAATACTTCCCATTCGGTTGAAATTTGGTACGTGATGTTAGTATATGGTATCCAACAACCATGCAGGAATAAGAAGTTTTAAGATACCACAACCCAAGTAATTCGATTGTGGATGACAGTCTTTCGTAGAAGTTTCTACGCAATCCATGGTGGTGGGTACATAAGATTCGGCCTGGCCGAACTTGCGGCTGTATATACTTGTTTTTATTTTAATTTTACCTTTTGCCGGACGGGGATTCGAACAGCGGACCACACAGTTTGTAAGGATCAAAGAAGTAGCAGATCAATTGCCCAAGGAAAAATAAAATGTTAATTTTGTAATAACAAGCAACAATCACCAACTTAATTCAATATCGCTCCCTGTTAAAAAGCGCTCCAAGCTACTAAACACATATATGTTTATAGGCTATTTCTAAATTAATATATGTTTGCATCCAAGCATATTACATTTACAAACATTTTATGTCCCAAACATAATATGTTCTAACATATTAACATACATGTCCCAAACATGTTATGCTAGTTTATGAACATTATATGCTTGCACTCAAAAATATTGTGTTTAAAAATTTGTGTTCCAAACATATAATGTTTATAGCCAAACATATGAAAAACAGTCTTTTTCATCCGTGTAGTTCTCAGGGTCCATGGCAATCACATATGGCACTATTTTGGGATTGCCACCATGTCCAGGTTTTATTTCCCACGACACCGATAGTTCGCCTAGCTGTACTACCGTTGTCGCAAAACAAATAAAGGAAATAATGGATACGATCTTATTTATTGTTGCAATGCAGTATATGCACTCAAACAAAAGTTTACTTGGATCAAAAGATTTAAGGATTTTGGT